>NW_015175400.1:139799-151343 GCF_001447785.1 Gekko japonicus | reverse complement strand
AACACTGATTTCTTTCTTGCTGTTGTGTCGACGATCAAAGCCACGCTCCTGGTATTCCTGGGCAGAGTGGATGTTGGTGCTGACGGTTGAATGGAGCTTTTTATTCATGGTTGTCAGTGTATCCAGTACATCAGGGTTAGCTTCATCTGAAAGGGGCATGGAGCCCACAATGTCAGCCTCTGAGGGCTTGAGGTCCATAGGAAGCTTTGCCTTCCGTCCATACATGACCTCAAATGGAGTACACTTGGTTGAGGCATGCACAGATTTGTGATACGCAAACAGAACACCAGGGATAAATTGGTCCCAGTTGTTGCCTTGGTCATTGACAAGCTTACTAAGAGATTGTTTGAGTGTTCGATTGTTATTGGGAAAGTATCTCTCTTAGTAGGAAAATATAGCAGCCCCAGAAAGCAGGCCTGGGGGGTTAATCTGGCCTGGGGGGTTATTCTAGCCTAGGCCAGAGTAACCCCGGGGTTACTCTGGCCGGGGGGGTGAATCTGGCCTGTTACAGCCGGCCAGATTAACCTGGGGTTACTCTGGCCGGGGGGTTAATCCGGCCTGTTACACCGGGAGGGGAAACATGGACGGCAATAGCTCTGGGACCCGCTGTAGCTTTCTGAGCACTTGCAAGCTGGCCGAGGCACTGAGCTGTGGTGTGGACTGCCCTCCCCAGCCCCAGTTGGGCACTCCACAACCCTGGGGCCACCACCAGTAGTCTAACCCTCCTTCCTTCTTCCTTCCAGGCCACAAGCTGCTTCCTCCTGCTGCGAGGGTAAGAGCTGAGTGGAAGGAAGGACTGTTAGAGATATCGCTTTGGGCCATTGGTGGTGCAGCATGGCTAAGCAGTACCTGGATTCCAACTTGAAGATTGGAGTGAGGGTGCTGCTGGGATGGGAGCACCACAGCTTCAAAAGGGAGCACAGCTCCATTGCGCCCCACCACTGACTGGGTTACCACTGCTGCCTCTGCTTAACAACCCTGGAATTCCCTGGTGGTCTGCCATCCAAATACTAAACAGGGCTGACCCTGCTTAGCTTCCAAGATCTGACAAGATTGGGCTAGCCTGAGCAATCTAGGTCAGGGCATTAGGTGAACATCTGAGACACCTAATGATAAAGTTTACCACCTGTCTGGGGTCTGGGACAAGACTGTCTCGGTGCTGGGCAGCATCAACAGAACTTAGTGCTTCTCAGCACAGGCTGTCTGTGACGAAAGTCTTTAAGGCACTACTTGATTTCTGTTTCATCTCGGATCATCAGAAGTGGATATTAATGAGATGTTTAATATGTTACTGCATATCAGAATTTTGATAAAATCTATTTTAACTCATACTCTTGTCTTATGAATTCATTCTATGTTGTTCATGTGTTTAACTTTCTCACTAGAACTAATGGGAGTTGATAGTGCTTTGTCTTGATCATTTTTGCTCTTTTGACCAGCTTTTAAGCAGTCTTTTGACAATAAAGTAAAACTCATTTGAAATGTAAAACAAACCTATCTTAATGAAAAGTCATGGGGAATGCTGGAAAAATAAAGCTTCTTCAGTCTGATTTGCCTTTTCCTGAAAACCAAGGATCTGGTTTGTACTATACCATTGAGTTATGAGATCAGATTTCCAAGCATCATTATTTCATGCTCTGTTGGAAGCACAGATATTGCCACACACACACACAAGCACTGTGTCCTGTTGCATTTTTATGTCCTACCAGCAAGGACAAGTATTAAATTAATATAATAAAATCAGAGATTGTGCTCATCTAGAATGAAACCTCCGGCAAATATTTTGATCAACTTTCAGAGTATTTGCTTCATACATACAAACACATACAGACATTATAAAGTTATCTGGAATTTCTCCATAAATCATATTGCCAGCTGGACAATTTTCCATTTTTTACTGGCTGTAGGTAAACCAGAAATAACCTATCTATCTTATTTAGATATTTCAAATTCCCCCTCGGAGATGCTGTTTTAGAAATGGATTAAATGACCGATCAGTTCTAATGGTTCTTCAGTGGGCATGGAATTGTCCAAGGCATATCTGCCAAAAGAAATTGCAATATATTCAAAAGCCTGTTATTACTTCCCTGTTAGGTCTTGAGCACAGACTAGTGTTCAGCTGGTTTTATCTAGTCCACCTTTCTATTTATATTATATTGTTATTTAAGATTTTTCTATCTCAGTACAATTTGTTGTTATCTTCTAAGATTGTAGAATGGGAATAATGGAATCCTTTTGAAACTCATTAGCAGTAACATTTCATGTTGACTCTTAGCCAGAAATGTTTCAAATAAATTCAAGATTATATATATGCCTGCTTGAACTCTAGCCTGTTACTGCATGTGCTGAAATGAAATGCAAACAGGTACCAACCTTGAGATATGTTAATATGCTATATCAGTACAGTGCTAGGTACCCATTTTCTCAGGGAATTTAAAGGTTGCCAGCTAGTGCTGAATTTATCTTTAATAACTGAACTTTCTTAAGTCATTTGTTTACTACTGGCATGATTAAAATTAACCTGAATTGCACTGTTACTGAATCATATAAATGCTGAGAACAGTTGGTAACTGACTAGCCAGCCAGAAACCAGGGGGCACTCCTTGGAGGCATCAGGGGAAGTCAAGCCATCCCCTAACCTTTGAGTAGGAAGAGGAGTTCTGGTACTACATAGAAAGGCTGTCAATGAAGCTCACTAAGGTGGATGGAGCATTCCACCTCTATGTCCTGCAAGCAGAGCAGCAGAATGATGTCATCAGCTCCCTCTCAGTGAAGCCATTTTGCCTAGTTACCTTGGAGCTCAAACTCCTTGTGATGATTTAGTGTTCAAAAAACAAAAAAGCACTCTTGCACAAATATATTCCATCAAAAACAATGGCTTCAATTATAAATGTATTAAATCTCAAAAATATTGTAAAGTAAAATATACTCAAAAAAGATAATAGAGAATGTATACACTGTAGCAGCATATAGCATCTGGTCTTATGACAAGCATAATTAAAATACACACTGTATATATGTACAGGCATGATGTCCAGTTGCCACACATGCAGTCAGTGCTTTGCCATTATCTCAGGACATTTGCAGACCTCTCACAGAACATCTCATTCCATCTCTGGCAATAAGAAAACTGCCTACTTGCAAGCCACAGTTCGTGGACAGAAAAGTTAGAATATGGGTGCTTACTTTATATTATTTAAAATAACATAATTATGTTTTCTAATTTAAGTCTAGACTGTCCTGCTAAGTCCAATACAGTTTTTCATTCAAAATAATGACAAAGTGGTTATTCATCGGAAACACTCTGAAATCATTCCCATACTCCTCCTATGCATATTTATTCCTAAGTACTTCCTACAAAGCTCAAATGGGACAGCCCCTAATAAGTGTGCTTAATATTTCTCTGCTTAAGGCTGCAATCCGAAGCATATATGTCCTATTGAACATATATGTCCTAGTGAGTAAGTCCTATTGAATTCAATCGGATTTATTTCTGAATATACGCATGTAGGATTTTACTGTAATTCTCCTGGTTAACAAAAAAAAAAAGAAGTCAATGAAATTAATGTCCCCAAACTGAAACCAATTGTTTTAAAAAAATTATGCAAGAGCAGAGGAGAGGATAGTAAGCCATTTTTGACAGGCATTGATGTACATTTACACTTCAAACCTGTGAAGGATAAATTTGGCAGAGCTATCTGATCTTTGCATAAAAATGGACTTCAAAGCTCTCATGTGTTCCTGTTCATATTATGGCTTCAGATTTCTAGTTGAAGGTGATTACCTCTGATTACCTACTCCTATTGTAATAGTATTTCATCTACAGCTTTTTCAAAACCTATTCATTGTCTTTTGTTGACCACAACAACTGTACCAAAGGCTTTGCAGTACATGCGTAAGTGGCAGGTATAATTGAAAAGCACACTAAATCTACTGGAAATTTGTAATGCTGTGAAATATGAATAGACGAATAAAATGTCTTCAATGGCTGGATATTTATTGTTACTTTGAAGCTTTCCGTAGCTACCACCACCACTGGAACAGACCAGAAACTAACACCTACTCTTTTAAATAATTATTGGATTAGTTTTTCTCATTCAGTCTATTGTGAGGACCATCCCACTTGATGTTATAATTAGTTATCTGGAGGGGGGAAACCTTTTTCGCAGCATTCATGTCTCAGGCTCTGTATTATCAGCTCTGTGGAAACTATATTTAGAACACAACCAATCCCGTCATTGTAATTTATAACAGGAACAAAATTGTACAGGTCATAATTTTGTTCCGTTTTGCTATTAACCCATAAGAAACCATGAGAGAAAATTACAGTGCTGCTCTAGATATTCACTGATTTTTCTAGGACGGTGATCTAGCTGGTATTTCTAGTACAGAATTTCTTGCTATCATCGAACCTATGAAGCTGCCTTACATTAAGGTGCCTTGCTGCCTGACCTAGCAGTGTCTTTTCCAAGTGAAGCTGTTCTGCCCAGCCTTTACTGGACATATGTTTAAGTAAAGATACAGGGACGGAACTTGGGACCTTTTTAATATGTCCTGCCACTGAGCTATAGCCTCCTTCTCAGTTTCTTCTGTTACCTGTGAAACTCAACATGTGCAAACTTCCTTCCTCTTAACTCAGAATAGGCCCAGCTAATACAATTATCCAAAATAATAATCATAATAATCAGGAGATATTTTGGCCCCATTCAACAGCGACATTCCAAGAACTAGAAAATCTGGGAAATGTAGTTTTCCAGGATATCTAAGTAGGGATGCCAGAGATCCAGGCAATTACACATCCCAAGTCTTCATCTACAGCTGGGCCTCAAGTACAAGGATCCGTGGGATGCCTAGTATTCATGCCAACTAACACCACTGCTGTATGTTCAGGCACCCTGGAAAACTACATATACTAAGGCTCCTGAGTGTGCTCAAAAATTATTTATTTATTTTTTATTTATTTTATTTCACTTATATCCCGCCCTCCCCGCAAGCGGGCTCAGGGCGGCTTACATAGGCACAACTGTGCAATAAAATACAGCAGGATTAAAACAGTTAAGGCACCAAGTGCAATAAAAATAGAACAAGTTAAAACAATTAAAACAAAAACTCACATCTTGCAGGATACATTAGGAACTAAAATACTCACTCCCTATTGTATATCGCGGTGCAAGTAGGTAGGAGCCGCCACCGAGAAGGACCTGGCCCTTGTGGCTGCAAGCCTGGCCTTTTTAGGACCCGGGGTCACTAGGCGGTGTTGTGACCCCGACTGAAGTGCTCTTTGGGGCCTGCATGGGGAAAGGTGGTCCCTCAGGTATGCCGGACCCTGGCCATATAGGGCTTTAAAGGTAAGCACCAGCATTTTGAAGCGAATCTGGAATGCTATAGGCAGCCAGTGCAGCACTTTCAGCACAGGTTGGATGTGATCCCATTTAGGGACACCCATAAACAACATGGCTGCCGCATTCTGCACCAGCTGCAGCCTCCGAATTTGCAACAAAGGCAGCCCCATGTAGAGAGTGTTGCAGTAGTCTAGCCTCGAGGTGACCGTCGCATGGATCACTGTGGCCAGATCGCCGCGGCTAAGGAAGGGGACCAACTGCCACACCAGCCGTAGATGATAAAAGGCTGCTTTGGCAGTGGCTGCCACCTGGGCCTCCATCATTGAGGTGGGGTCCAGGAGCACTCCCAAACTCCTAACCTCCGAAGCTGGCACCAAAGGTGCCCCATCGAAGGTCGGGAGTGGGAGCCCCAATCCCATACCACCACGACCCAGGCACAGGACCTCCGTCTTCGCCGGGTTCAGCTTCAGCCGGCTCAGCCTGAGCCACCCAGCCATGGCCTGTAGGGCCCAGTGAAGATCTTCTGGATCAGAGTCCGACTGGGTGCCCAACATCAGAGAGAGCTGGGTGTCATCTGCATATTGATGACACCCAAGCCCATACCTCAGGACAATCTGGGCGAGGGGGCGCATATATGTGTTAAATAGCATTGGGGAGAGTACTGCCCCCTGAGGCACTCCACATTCCAGCAGGTGCCTCCGGGACTGCTGCTCCCCTAGCCCAACCCTCTGTCCCCGACCTTGGAGAAAAGAGGCAAGCCATTGGAGGGCGAGCCCCTGAATCCTCACGTTGGCAAGGCGGTGGATCAGCAGCTGGTGGTCGACCATATCAAATGCGGCCGACAGATCTAACAACAACAGCGCGGCCATACCGCCTCGATCCAGATGTCTACAGAGGTCGTCAGTAAGGGTAACCAGCGCTGTCTCTGTCCCATCCCCAAAAGTGGGGAGGGGCATAAATTTTGGCCACTTTGTAGTTCATGAAGCAATATTTGTGAACTGAATAACCACCATGAACTTTCATGAATTTTGATGCACTTTGTGGTGGTTCTTCACAAAAAACAGCTGAGTAGTAGGGAAGATCCCCACTTCTCAACTGTTTGGTTTAAAGGGCTCCCTGCTTTCAGTTTGTATAGGTTTGTGGTTTGGTTTGTGCATCAGCCATGAACCATGAACTGAACTGCAAAAACCCAGTTCATGCCCATCCCTACTCAAGAGTTCAGCTGCGTCTAAGCTGGAGAATAACTTCTTGGGGAAATAATGATTGATCTGTAATGCAGCCAAGTGTTATGAGCTGTAGAAATTTGTATTCCTAAACAGGTTATAAGAAATTTCTGCAACATCAATAGCTTATAACAAGGGTCCTCAAAGTTAAGAAGTTAAAGTTACGGTTTTTCTGCAAGAGTCCCCGTCTCAATTAGTGGACTGAGAAATAGTTCTCATATAAGAATGACAGTCTCTGGTAAGATATTGTCACCTACATTTCAGTACAGGAGCACATGTACATGCATTTTAAAATTTTGACTGGAAAACTATTTACAATGCGAAGTATAAGTTGTTGCTATTGGGTTAATGTTTCTATGACCTTTATGGCTTTGTTCCGTGGAACCTCTCTTTGATTGTATATTTGATTGCATTGGTAGGATAAGTGGATTTCTGTAACTCTTGTTGTTTGTGGTTACACATTATGGTTGAATACGAATAAAATGTTCTGGTTAAAAAAAATAATAAAAAAATAAGAAAGGTATTGGTTTTAGGTTAGGTGTAGGGATAGTACCTTTTTTGCCTCAGGTGAATAATGCATTACAAATAACATACTTTTAATCTACCATTTTAGGAGAAGTCACCCATCTCTGATAACTGCATCCTGTTTCAGGATGTGAGGTTTTTCAGAATTGTCCTTGCCTGTTTAAATAAGTTTACTTACTGTGCATCCCCACCTTCCTGTTTTCCTTGCCTTATCTTGCCTGCCTAACTCCACCTTCATTTCCCACTTCTCTTCCAGTGCTGAAGTTAAGCTAGCAGTCATTTTGGATTACCAGAGTTGCCTAGGCAGATTTTTCATGAGAAACTCCTCTGAGATCTCAGCATTTTGAAAACCTCCCCCACCCATTTTAAAATTTAATATTTTTTGTGAATTCCTGGGAGTTTCCCCACAGTTTGTAAAAAGATATCCCTCCCATGCACGTAGCCCTAATCTGTGGATTTAATCATCCACATCTAAGTCCATATCCAGAATTAGATGTAATGATAGCTCTAGCTTCCATCAATTTATACCTTTTAAAGGCCAGCAGCTATCACTGTATCTTGTGGCAGTGAGTTCCAAAATTCATTACACATTAGGGCTCCCAAATCTCGCCAAATCGCGGCGGGGGATTGCATGTCTTTGCAGAATCCCTGCCGCGGGAACGGCGAGACGAGTTGCACCGCTGTCGCCAGGACATGACGCTACGCGTTGCTCTGGCAACAGGGCTGTTTGGAGCCCCGTTGCCAGAGCGACATGTAGCGTCATGTCCTGGCGGCGGTGGGTGTAATGCATCTCACCATCCCCGCGGCAGGGATTCTGCAAAGACATGCAATCCCATGCCACAACTTGGCAACCCTATTACACATTATCTGAAGAAGTGCTTTTTTCCCTGTACGATATATACTGCCCATACATTTGAACAAAAAAGTCATGTGGTTTCTGCACTGGTGAAAACACAAGAGTAAAATGAAATTTTACAATCATTCTGATAGACAGAAAACTTTATGTTCTGCAACTGTCATGCTGCTGTGTTGAGCTCAGGGGGCTGATGTTAGATGAACACAAACCTGTTACCATGCACTGGTGGGTCATATTTAAAACTTTATGGGCATGATCTAGCATGACTTCTTCCTATGGATTTGGTTCTAATTCTGTTATTCTTTAGACTATTCTCCATCCTCCTGAACAAGAGAAATTGTTTTTCACTGTGAAAGAATTCTTATTGTATTTTTCTTTCTCAAAAAATATCTGACAGGTAAATCTAATAAATCTAATAAAAAATGTAGTTCTTTACCTGAAGTGTCTTTTCAATCAACAGCATGTTATCCAGCTAACTCTGATATTTACATCACATCCAATTATATCCACAGCATGTGCCCACGTTTCTTTTCCCTGTATTGTTGATTGGTCACACATTGCTAAAGTTAATTAGGTCAGTTCAAGTGGATTATAATTGATAATGGCACTTTTGCAGGTTCAGATTTTCACACGCAAAAAATGAAAGTAAATTAATGACCAGCAATTTTGACTATTATGGTCAATTGAGCTTGTCAGGATGACATTTGATGCAAGGAGTCCACATGGAAAACTGAAGCTTCAAAATTAGAAATAGTGCTTAAATAATAGAAGCAACCTATATTTTGAGTCAGGGTGCTTAACTCAGAAGCAGCAGCTAACTTGGAGTGCTCTGCTTCCATGTAGCAATTGATAGTTGTGAGGCTGTGATGACAGGCTGGACACTGCTGACATCAATCCAAAAAGCTCCAGGTGTGCTTTCTTTCAGTCTATGAAGCTTCCAAAAAGGTAGCTCCCAGCTGAATGAAGTGTTCACTTCACTTTCACTTTGTGGAGCATGGCTGCTACTCAGGACCCTGGATATCAGAGAAGGAGCAATATCATAGCAATCTTTTCTAAGTCACATTTTAACAAAAACCCTTATTAAGATTCATCAGTTTTAACAGCACTTCCTTTTCTACCAACACCCACAAAGCCTGGGATTTGCTAACAATTTACCCTAGAAGAATGAGCTCGATGGAAGCTTAATTGATAGGTAGCCAACCTACAGGTGAGGCCTGGAGTTCTCCCAGAATTTCAATTGATCTCCAGACCTCAGAGACCTGTTCCCCTGGAGGAAATTTCAGTCTGGGAGGGCAATCTTAATGGCATCACATCCCTGCTGAAGTCCCTCGCCTTCTCAAACTGCACCCTCCCCAGGCTGCACCCCCACATCTCCAGGAAATTCCCCTGCTGGAAATAGCAACCTTACTTACTTCGGAGGTTACAGCCTAAACATCCTGCCCAGCTATTGCAAACTGTTCCTAGAGCCACTCCAGACTAGGTTTCTATATTTTAATTATTACATGTGTTCATCTTTGTAATTTGTTTTTATTGGCTTCATTGTGAGAGTTCCAGCTATACCTTTTTGTTTGTTTATGTGACACACTTTTTTCACTCACACAGAATGCCTACCACCCTCCACAACCTGGATCCGGCCAAATTGGCTAACTATTGGCAGTTTACAATTTGCCCTATTTGGGCAAATTAATTGAGAGGGTGGTGGTGATACAGTTGCAGGGCTTTATGGTTGACACTTCCATATTAGATCCCTTCCAGTCCAGCTTCTGCCTGGGACACGGGATGGAGACGGTGTTGGTCGCTGTTACGAATGACCTCTAGAGGCATCTGGATTGGGGCAGTTCAGTGGTACTGTTGTTGTTGGACATTTCTGTCACATTCAACACGGTTGACCATTAGTTGCTGACCCACCGCCTCGCTGACATAGGGATCCAGGGGCTTGCCTTGCAATGGTTAAGTGCGCAGACTGTAATCTGGGAGAACCGGGTTTGATTCCCTACTCCTCCACTTGCACCTGGCTGGATGACCTTGGGCAAGCCATAACTCTGGCACAGCTGTTCTTGAAAAAGAGCAATTTCTGTCAAGAGTTCTCTCAGACCCACCTACCTCACAGGGTGTCTGTTGTGGGGAGGGGAAGGGAAAGGAAAGGAGTTTGTAAGCCGCTCTGAGACACCTTTGGATAGTGAAGGGTAGGGTATAAATCCAATCTCTTCTCTTCTTCTTTCTCCAGGGTCATGGACAAAGGGTGGTGCTAGGGGAACAGCAGTCCAGGAGACACCTCCTTGAGTGCAGAGTGCCTCAAGGGGCAGTGCTTTCCCCGATGTTATTCAACATCTACATGTGCCCCGTTGCCCAGATTGCCCAGAGGCAGAGGTCGATTCAGGGGAATCGCAGGGGATCGCCGTTCCCCCGGGTGAGGTGGGGGGGCGGAGCACACAATGAAGCCCTGCCCCCTGCTTCTGGCCACCCCACTTCCGGCCCTCATTCAGCCAGGAGGAGGCAGGAGAAGAGGGAGGGTAAGTTGCTTCCTCTCCGCCTCTCCCCACCCCTGCCTGCCTGGGGACAGGGAGGGCCTTGGCGGGGCTTCCTCGCACTCCCGCTGGCCTTGCAGGTCCACCACCGGGCCCCTGATAGAGCTCAGCAGTGGAGCCACAAGGCCGGCAGTGGCTGGGACTGTTGGGGGTGGGGGGCTTGGCAGGGCTTCTCCGCGCTCCCGCCGGCCTCACAGCTCCACCGCCGAGCTCGATGGGGGCTCGGTGAGAGCTGAAACCAGGGCGGCAGCCAGAATTGTTGGGGGAAGGGAGTGAAAACAAAGTATAAATGCCTGGATTTTCTGTGTATTTTCCGTAGCAATGTGGTCATCTGCCCCCATGCTTGGTTTATAGCTGTTTTGGTTTATAGCTGGTCTTGGTTTATACCTGTTTTTTCTCCCTGGAATTGCCTACCAATGTTCCCTCTAAGCTGTGGAGTCTTGTGAGCAAAATTTCTACTTTGTGAGCCACTGGCATTAAAGCTATGAGTGAGTGATTTGGCTACTGCGTCAGTTAGTTTGCCTCTGGAGCCCTCCTTCCTGAGTGAAGAGAAAAATATGTGAGCCAGAGGCTTAAAAGCTGTGAGTTAGCTCACACTAACTCAGCTTAGAGGGAACACTCCTGGTAACTGGAATGTGAATAGCTACATATTCTGTACTTCATCTATTACCAAAGAGCTTTCCTTTTTGGCACTCTGGTACTAGGTCTTCACTGATGTGCTTGTTGTTGCTTTTCTCTCAACAAACCAGTTACTGAAAATAGATAAAATTGTGTTGAACTTCTATCCTTTTTACCTGACAGGGGTGGTTTGCTTGTTTTCCCCCACATGTGCCATCAGATAGGCTCGCCAGCTCTGAGTTGGCAATACCTTGGAGATTTTGGGGGTGGAGCCTGAGTGGTGGGTTTAGATTCAGAGGAATTAGCTGTGTTAGTCTGTTGCTGCAAAATAGTCCAAGAGTTCAGATAGCACCTTTAAGACTAACAAATAGCACCCTTAAGACTAACCTTTAAGACTAAGACTAACTGAGTAATGGGTGTGGCCTTATGACACACTTCCGGTGATGTCAGAG
>NW_015175400.1:125757-139721 GCF_001447785.1 Gekko japonicus | reverse complement strand
AAGACAGAGGTCATGTGCCTGAGTCGGGGCAGTTTGGGGGTAAAGATCCCACTCCTGACCATTAGTGCCAGCACTGGTGGTTAGGAGTTTGGGAGTGCTCCTGGAAGTCCAGGTAGCAGCTACTGCTAAGTTGGCCTTTTACCATCTTCGGCTGATTTGGCAGTTGGTTCCCTACCTCGACTGCGATGACCTGGCTACAGTGATCCATGCGATGGTCACCTCGAGACTCGACTACTGTAACACTCTCTACATGGGGCTGCCCTTGTAGCAAATCCAGAAGCTGCAGCTAGTGCAGAATGCTGCAGCCAGCATTTACAGTTTTAGACTGGAATGCTTTTCCTAGATGGGAGCACATCCGGCCTGCACTGAAGGCACTGCACTGGCTGCCAATAGCATACCGAATTTGCTTCAAGGTGCTGGTAAAAAGGTAAAGGTTCCCTTGCTCGAAAGCCAGTCGAATCCGACTCTAGGGTTGCGGTGCTCATCTCCGTTTCAAAGCTGAAGAGCCAGCGCTGTCCGAAGACGTTTCTGTGGTCATGTGGCCGGCATGACTAAACACCAAGGCGCACGTGATGCTGTTACCTTCCCACTGAAGTGGTACCTATTTATCTACTTGCAATTTCTTGCTTTCAAACTGCTAGGTTGGCAGGAGCTGGAACTAGAGACAGGAGCTCACTCCGTCATACGGCACCCGGGTCTCGAACTGCTGAACTACCGACCTTCCACAGCCTGCAGTTCAGCGTCTTAACCACTTGAGCCACCGCAGCTCCTCAAGGTGCTGGTACTCACCTTTAAAGTCCTATATGGCCAGGGTCCGAGATACCTGAGGGACCACCTTTTCCCATATATATCCTTGAGCACTACAGTCGGGGTCACAACACCGATTGACCCTCCCAGGCCCCAAGGATGCCAGGCTTGCTGCCACCAGGGCCAGGACCTTTTCAGTGGTGGCTCCATACTGGTGGAATGAGCTCCTGGAGGAGATCAGGGCCCTGTGGGATCTCTTACAGTTCCACAGAGCCTGCAAGATGGAGCTTTTCCACCAGGCTTTCAATTAGGAGCCACCCTCACTACTACCACCAACATCTGTGGTTATGGGCTGGCCCCAGCTTTGAGATCAAGCCGTACCATCGTGTGATGCCAGAAGATCACTGAGTCAGAAATTGTCTGCTTGTTACATCATATAGCATGCCATCTCAATTAATGATGGAATAATTATTATTACTAGCACTTTATGATTACCTGATTGTTTTAAAATGTTTAAAATGTTTTTATGTTGATTTTATGGTACCTTGTACTGACTAATGTAAGCCACCCTGAGCCTGTTCGCGGGGAGGGCGGGATACAAATGGAATAAATAAATAAATATTCACTCAGCCAGACACACACTCAACTCCCTAACTGCTGTCTTCAGCTCTTTAACTGTTGTTTTCAACTGCCCATCTCACTAACATTCCATCAGCTCCCATTGGCTGCTCTTAGGAAAAGGCAGAACCTAACCTGTCCATCACAGTTCGTTTACCCAATTTGATTAAAACTTTCAAGGACTACAGCCCCTCTGTTGGTATCCTACCTACTAAACTGAGGGCAGATCAGTGATAGTCAGTGGCTTGGGAACCAACTGATCCCCACTGAGGCCCTTCCCTTCCTCAAACCTTCAACCTCACCAGGTTTCACCCGATAGGGAGCGGTGGCGCAGGCGGTAAAATGCCTGCTGATAACATCAGTGAACAGCTGCTACAGCTGTTCGAGACCCACCGCGGCCAGGGTGAGCTCCTGGCCCTAGTCCCAGCTCCTGCCCACCCAACGGTTCGAAAGCAATTAATATAAGCGAGTAGATGAATGGGTACCTGCCCTTAGGTGGCAGGGGGCACCCTCCCTGTACAGGTGTGTGTGGCAGGAGCAGTAGAAGCGACGGCGGCAGCAGTGACAGTGGAAATGGCGGCGATGGAGTGGCGCAGCGTCGGAGCAAAGGCAAGCGAAGCAATGGAGGTGGAGACAGAGGCGGAGCCACAGAAGGATGTGGTGACGTGACGCAAGTGCAGCAGAGCCGTACGGACGTTAGCTGGGCTGTAAGTCGATACGACCCACATACCAGACGGGCCTGCCGAAAGAAAGAAAGAGGAAGCCGCCAGACCGGACGACCACACCAGGAACCGAGCACTGACACCCGAAAGACCACCCGGGAAGAAGAACTAAGAAAAACAGCAAGCCCTGCCACCTGGGTGCCGATAGGTAGCCCCAACCCCTGTAGACGTGTGGCCTTAGCTAGGGATAAATTCAGAACTTGTAAGCCACTCAGAGACCCTTCGGGGTTGGAGCGGGGTAGAAATCGAAGATATATAAATAAATAAATCTCCAGGATTTTCCCAACCTGGAGTTGGCAATCCCAGGTTCAGCACTGGTGGGGAGAGACATGTGCAGAGATACTCTGGTAATTTAAAAGTTTCTAGTTATATATGTAATAATATTAATATTATATGTGGATGTTTGGTGGGGTGGTAGACATGGCATACAGAAGTCATCATGTGACACTTTGGGTTGATGGTAATTGCAACTGTGAGCCATGGAGTAAGTGCCACTGTGGTAGACAGTAAGAAATTTCCCTATTTTTAAAGTAATTAATACCTTCTTGCAGAGGGGGTAGAAGAAGATATTTGGTGCTCCAAGAGGACAGGCAGTAGGTCAGAGTGAGCAGAAGAAAGATTTTGGCAGCCCAGTAGTCACGGGGGGCCTTGGGACAATGCTCCCTCCCAAATTTGCCCTGCCCCCTCATCTCCTGGCCCCTCCTCTCCCAGTCCTCCCCCCAGAAGGAAGAGGGAGCCTGGGCAATTATTACATCGTAAAATGGGGCCTACGCATGTCGAGACTCCTAAGCTGCCATTGCTGCTACTGCCCTATTCAGCCTCCATTGCTGCTGCTTCCTCCTCCTCCTGTCCACCGCCTCCAGTGAGCAAGAGAGTGCCCCAGGAAGGAAAACGGGTGCCATCCTGAGGAGCCTCCTGGTCTGTTGGTTGTGTTTCCTGGTGAGGGGTGAGCCCCAGAGGTGCCTGGTCGGCTAAATAGCTGGAAGGCCAGGAGGGGGGGCTGCGATGGTTGGCTGGATGGCTGGGAGGGGGGGCTGCAATGAGGGGCCGAGCACCTGCCTGCCTACCCTTTCCTCCCTTCATCACTGGAACTTCCCTGGTCCCCCAGGGCTGCCTGCCAGGATTTTGCAAAGTGGGCCAGGGCAAAGCAGAGCTGGGAAGGGAAAGGAGAGTGGGCTTCCTGGAGCTGTGGTTTACAATGTTTCAAGAGGATGGTCTGCTTGGGAGGGGAGGAGGAAGGCTGGACAATGGGGGCATGGGGAGCAGTCAATCCAATTAGTGGTAACCTAATTAAGCTCCCAGCTCCTAGTCTTTGAGCCCCTACCAAAAAAGTTTTGGCTATGGGCCTGGATGTTGTCATACTCAAACAAAAGGTTAATATAGGCTGAGCTAAAACAGAATTCCCAAGCACTCTCTCACACACAGTTCTATCACACAGTGGCAATCGCTAACTGCAAAGCAGATTGTGTGCATAAAGTGCTATCGAGTCACAACTTATGGTAACCTCATATGATTTTCAAGGGAAGTGAGAAGCAGAGGTGGTTTGCCTTTGCCTTCCTCTGCAAAATCTTCCTTGGTGGTCTCCCATATAAGTAAGAATTGTGCTTAGCTTCAGAGATCTGATAAGATCGGACTATACTGTACTGTTACACATCCCACTAAGCAGATTACAGGACATATGAACAGATAGTAAAATGATTAGTAGAAATGCTGTGCATAGAGATCTAGCAGCACAATCCTGTTTGGCAGAAAGATCAATATAACTCCACTGGTTGCACAATGTCTCTGTTTCTTTATTTGCTCACTTACTCTTTTAGCCTCCCCCTGCCTTTGTTGCACCATGAAATCAGTAAGAGACAAAACACCTCAGTCTCTCAGTCTGCTGGAGAGATATTGTAGAGATAGCCTATATACCCAGCTGACTGGGAAGATCAGGCAGACAGAAGAGTCTTATTTGCCATTTGACAGCCAGTGGGGAGACTAGCATGGGTGGGCTATTTAAATCCAGAGCTCCACGTTGCCTCTCCTCCCAGTACAGCTTGGGAATATTCTGATTGCTATTTCTGGGACCATGTGAGAATTTGCTAATCCCCCCATTTTTATATTTATTTTGCTCAACATTGGCTGCTGGTGTAAGTGGTTTTCTTCTCCTTCTCCATTCTAAAAGATTATAGGTGACCTCATGGTGTGATATGTTCTAGTAACTATCTACTGTATCTTAATATAAGCTTCAACTAGGCAAGTCAGTGTGGGTAGAGGTATTAAGAAGAACAGGTAACATAGATAAACCACACGAATCACTATTTGCCCAGTGAAAGCAGCTTTCTTTAGATCAGTCTTCCAGAATTCTCCATCCAGGGGATCTGTAACAGAATCCACCTTGGTGTCAGTTCACCATATCGTCACACCACTTAGTACTTCAGGAATTGCTGATTTCAACAGGTCTCTCTTAAAAACATCTTGAATGTGGAGGCTATGATAAATCATATGGGTGAGTGACAGATTCACCCACATGCAGGAAGAAGCAGTATACCCTAGGCCACCTCATCTACATTAGCACCCTGAAGGACTGAAATTTACTACTGTAGTTAAATGCCAGTACTAGTCACAGGTATTTTTTAAGCCAGTAAGACTGTCGCTCTTGACCAAGTTAAAGTGTTATGTCTCTTCCTTTGCTGCTTCTGATGATTAAACAAAGCTCAAAAGGAGCAAGAATCAATATTAAACTAATTGCAAAGACAGTTTATATTGTACCTTCCTGTTCACTCACAATGAGGGACACGTCATACAGCTACATGAAAAGGAGAAGAAGAGCAACGCAAGCTGGTTTCCATGGGCTGTACACAATGGTTGCTTCCTACTGGGGGGCGGATACTTCTGCTGGCAGGGGGAACCAATTTTCGCCCACCCACTGCAGATATTTCTGGAAGTCCTCTGAACTGGGAGAAGCATCTGAGGGAACAGTGGGCTGCAATAGGAAATGGGAGAAATTAAAATTCCATCTTGTGAGCACAGATCTGCTCACAGTTGGTTGAATATAACCCCAGCATTACTCTTCTCCCACAGGGTAACCTAGTCAACATGTAAATTATACCGGTTAACTGCAATCTTACTCCAGAGTGAATTCCCTAATTTACCAGTCATTCAGATTGTCTGCTCTTGGAAAATGAGGAGAGGAGAAATATGTAAGCTACTCTGGGTCCCCGTTAGGGAAAAAGTCAGGATATAAATGAAGTAAAGAAAGAAAAGAAAAAAAGCTGCTTGGTTCACATATGTCTAGCATAGCAAGCATCCCCCACCGAATAGAAAGGGATATATTAGCAAATATGGTATATATGTACATGACTCCCACTTCCACTAAAGTCAACAGGATGAATATTTAATCTTTGAAGAACTTCTGTCATGAAAGGGTTGCTATGTTCTTATTTGAAATACCCAAAGTTTCTGCATAGAAATGGGAAACATCAACAACAATGTCTGAACTTTAGGCCTAACTCAGACACTGCATGTCTACAAAATGTGTGCCATAATAAAATGTTTAGTCTTGCAAGGGATTTCTGTTGATTTTGCTACAGCAGAATGACACACTGACTGTCATAATAGGTGCCTCATGTGATTTTTATGTATTTAATGACTAATAACAAGTAATAACCGGCCCTGTGGCAGCTGATTCTCATGGCACTTTAGAAAGCACAACAAAATACTTTCAGCAGCCAAGAATGTACATAAAATAATGAAATCCTAAAGAAATATATTTAAATACATATTTTAAAAAGAAAAATGAAAGGGAAAGATATACCAAAGACATGCCAAAGAAAACCAACAGAGGTTCCTATGAGGTATTATGTACACATGTGCACACACGCACGCACACACACACACACACACATTGGAGCCAGAGGGCCAGTTCAAAGTAGCTCACCAGGATCTTGATAAAGTAGAGGGGCAATTCTTTATGTTCTGCCCTTGTGCTTTCAAGTTTTAAAGGATAATTCACATGCTGATCAGTTTTGTAGTTTGAGAATATATTATTTATCCCTACCTAATTCCATGTGTATTTCTCTAATAGCTTTGCCTTCTACCTGTCTTTGAATCCAGAAATTAACCACATATTTCATTATGTTCTTCCTATAGCAAGCCAGCCATATGTGACAGGTAAATTGATAATGCAAAACATATGGTCATCTTTATTGTGATTCTACAGGCCACAGTGGAAAAACACAGGTTCAAGTCCCCCCCTCCCAAGTTTTTGTTTTCGCTTGGGGTACATACTGTGATCTTTTCCAGCTACCATTGTCTCTGGTGAAAATCATTTTTAAGGTTTTTGTCATTCAAAATCTGTTTTCTCAGCACTGATAGCAGGACAATAGAAAACAGCACATTGACAACAACCAACAATGACCTTATGATGGTCTGTTAAATTTTGTAGTAATCTTTCCCTGCCAAAAATGACATCCATAATACTTTTATGACTACATCTTTAAAACTATTATCTCTGTCAATATTTCTGGTCAGAGGAAAACTAAAATTATATCAAACCCTGTTCAACCAGAGGAAATATTTATTCATCATTCTGTAATTTATAGCCCCAATTTCTACAATAGTACCAAAAACATAACGCTGGCAAAACATTTTGCTGTTTAAACAGTTTTAATATGTATTAATGCCTACTTTAATACCTCATAATACCTTTTTAAATTAATTTTTAAAAAATCACTTTGAAAACTGAAGTACTGCATGAGTTGGTCTTTTTATATAAATGTTTCGTAATAGTAATTGCTAGTATAAATGAAAGACACACAAACCCCAAATCCTTTTTGCTTATAATGCCACCAATTTACCAGTATAAATTGACTACCTTGATTTCAAAAGAAGTCTAGAAATAGAATTAAATTGCTTACTTGGAACATACCTTGATTAAAGGACCCTAATTTATTCCTTTAATGTGAACTTCCCCTTTACCTGTAGATAAAGCTCCCACAATAAAATTATATATATTCACCTGGTACTCTTCAGTGTTTGCAATTATCCTATTGTATTGATGTGATGAAATTCCTTTCTCAACGTAAAATCTAATTTTTTATAAAAGATAAGACATTTTAATACAGTTCCTGATAATATCCTGCAAGCAAGACAGTAAAAAAATTAAATATGCAATTGACAGCCTGTGCTTAATGGTTTATTTCTGCAGAAAGAAAAACACAGTAGATCCTTGTGAAATCTGATCTTTTGCTTTGTTCATGGTGTATCCTTCAGAACATGATATGCAGTATCACATATACAGCAAGTACTAAAATGAATATAATAAGTATAATTATAGCTAGGCACACATATATCACATACACACACACATATCACACTGGTTAATACTGGTTAATATTAATACTCTAGCCCCTTCTCTTAAAACTACTATGATGGTTTTGAAGCTAGAAGGACATAAATTGACATTTTAATTCTCAACTAATATTTTCATGATTATAATGCCATCACTACTAGAAGCATAAATAAATGCCAGTTCCAAAGACATATTTGAGGGGAACCACAGTGGTTACATTGGAGATAATTGCTTATAACGTACCTCTGCATTTCACATTCTCCAACATTCATTCCCCTGGAAATCCTTTATAAAAGGTTGCTGCTGTAGGTTTGTAATTTATATGCTGGCTTTCCTCATGTGGTTTGTATATGGAAATATAGCATTAAAGAAGGTCACTGTAACAACGTAGGTCAGCTATGGATGATGGTTGTGCATGAAGTTCCCAGAAAGCATAAGTTATTAAATAAGCATTATGTTGAATTCTGACTCCTAAATAAAACTGAAAGCTTGTCAGAAAGTTGAAATGGTACTTCAACAAATTGACCAAATTTTTATATTACACAGATAATGAACTGTGTAAGCATAAAGGGGAACTAGTGAGACATGCTGCTTTTTTATCCCTTTAATTAAAGAGATGCTTCAGCATAGGAATGGGAGTTGAGTCATACCTCCCACAAAGGATTGCTTAAATGATAATCTGAGCATTCAAATGCAGATGTTGCTTAACATTCATTAGTGTGGTGTTCTAATGTAAGCCCCCAAAAATCTAAATGCTGCCACAGATAATTATTAGAGGCTTAGCTGTCAGTTAGTCAAATCATCTAAAAGACCAATTATTCTGATGATACACAGGTTGAAAGGCTGGTTAAAACAGAGTTCATTGTTGACATTAGGTCGGAGTCAGTGAATAGGGTTCAACAACAATAGGGTCTCTTGCATTTAAACTCAGGGTAACTTTTCAGCATCATCTGCATTGTAGCCCTCATTAAAGTTGGCTTTAAAGAGCAAACTCATTTGGGCTGATGGGCTCATGCAGCAGCAGCCTCCTCTGCATGGACATCTTAAGGCTTGGGTGCATCTAACACTGTGTGGAATAACTAAAGGACCAGTTCAGACAAGCAGCAGCCTCTTATCACATGAAGCTGCCTGATACTGAATCAGACCATCAGTCCATCAAGGGCAGACTGGCAGTGGCTCTCAGGGGTCTCAGGTAGAGGCCTTTCCTGTCACTCACCATCTGATCTTTTTAGCCAGGGACTGAACCTACATGCAAAACGGATGCTCTGCCACCAAGCCACATCCCTTTTTCCTTCCAGACATCCTGGGGCTCATGTACACACGGAAGCCCATGGGGGAATAACATATGGACCACTGGTGTGCCAGTACAAAACCCAGAGATGCAGCTTAAACAACTTAAAAAAAAAAGTTCAGTGAGTAAAAATGCAGGTAAGTGGATTAAAAACAGATTTTTTAAAATCTTTCCTGTGTTTTATGTATCACTTTGCATTGATGCATTGTGTCTTAAGGGCATTTTTAGTCTACTAATCACTATTTTCCCTAGAGAGTTACACATTCAGGAATGATTCCCCCTCACACACACCTTTTAGCCACTGCTTCCCTACACAGAAAGTTGGAGCAAATTTTTGCCAGTGTCCCTATCACTCTTTCTGAAATGGCCTGAGTTTGAGGGAAGCTTTTCTATTTTATGATTCCAGTTTCCTTCATCATCCTCCCTCCATTGCTGCGAAAGAAACAAACATAGTCAGGGGAAAGTCACCAACCATCCATTTTCTCTAATGCTGATGCTTCAAGGCAAGCAGGAAGTTATTCTTTCCGAAAGGGAAAAAGTCTGAGCACCAGCTGTAGTGTATATTACTGTGTACAGTAATACTAATGTTTGGCGGCGGTCACACAGGCCGGAAAATGCGGGAGGGGAGCATGGCTGTTTTCCCCGGAGGAAAATAACACACGGCCGCCCGATCACACATCCCAGTCGAGGTCCCGTGGTCAGGGGGGAGATGCCGATCACACAAGTATCCTGCAGCGCAGCAAAGAAGCCGCGCTGCACGATCACACTAGCAATCGCTCTTTGTGCGCATGCACTGTTGGGCACTTTTGCGCATCCTGCGGAGCTTGGGAGAGAGAAAAAAACCCTTGTTTGCTATGAACATCGGTGGGCGCCAGACGCCCACCCTTGGCCCGCGGTTTCCGGAAACTAGTACCTCATAAGTACTAGTTTTTTAATACGCATCTTTGGCGGGAAGCCAAGGGTTCATTGCGAAAGCACTGCACTTCCCAGATGTTGTTGTGTGATCATGCCTGGAAAATCCGCGGGACTCCTGTGCCTTTAGCGGGGCAAATGCTCTGTGTGACCAGGGCCTTTGTTTGTTTGATTTAAGAAACTGACAATATATTTATCACCCTGACAAAGCTTTACCCAGATGATGATTTCATTGGAGAGCTGAGTGGGACAGTATGGCAGTGGAGCAGCAAGAAGGATACCTATGGGTTGCACCCAAGGGCTGTTTTTGGGCAGGAACACACAGGAATGGAATTCCAGCTGACTTCAGAGTTGGCCACACCCACTACAGCCAAAACCTCTGCGTGTGTGGCTACAGAGGGAAGGCCTGGAGAGTGACCCCCGGTGACTCCGAGGCAGGTGGGCCAGGAGGGGGCTGGAAGGATCAGGGAGGCATTTAAATACATCCCCATGCCTTCCCCAGCCTGTCCAAGGGCCGGCTTGCCCGGGCACCCCGCAGCCATGGGGGTCCCGGGCAAGCCAAGGGAAGGCAATTGCCTGCCCTTCCCTCCAAGGGATGGCTTGCCCGGGCTCCCCAGAGCCACGGGGTGCCTGGGCAAGCCCAGGGAAGGCAGTTTAAACTGCCTTCCCATCCCTTCAAGAGGAGGCTTGCCTGGGGTGTGGCCTAATATGCTAATGAGATGTACTGGGAGGGTGTGGCCTAATATGCTAATACATTTCTGCTGTTGGGTGTGGCCTAATATGCTAATGCGTGCCTGCTGGGATTTTTCTACAAAAAAAAGCCCTGCCCAAGCCTATTAACTAGGCTGGGTGATCAGCATCTTAAACAGGCACCTCTAGTATTATCCCCTCTAAGACTAGCTGTAGAGCCATGAATTGTAGTCGTCCACATGAACTAAACCAGAGGAAGTTTGTCACATGATAATGAAACCATTTTGACTTCCGGTTTATGGCGGCGCGCTAGCAGTCGCACCTCCCGGACCTCCCGCGGGTGAGGCTGCGCTCCGGCCGACGAAGGGGGTGCACAGGTTCGCAAACCTCCCCAGGGTCCCACTGAAGGGACCCTGGCCATGGAACTTTTAAGAGGATGCCTCTTCGAGGGCGGAACACCTGAGAATTGAGGCACCTCTTTGTTCCGACGGTTCTCCGTGCCGAGAAACCGAATGGGCTTAGTGACGCTGACCGGGCTGAGCGAAGGAGATTATGCGGTACCAAAGAAATGAAAATGAGGTTGAATGACCGATTATGAACGTGAGTCAGTTTCGTAGCATTTAAAGAGGGAAAGCAGCTCCCCACCCTACCCTACTGAATGGGGGGGAAGTGAGTGGGGGAGGGACGCCTCCCATGCACATGAATTTTTGAGTGATTGAGGGGGGAGCGGAAGAAAACGCGATAGAAACTGTCTAGAAGTACTTACCCAAACACAGATAGTGAGGAAAAAAGTGCAAAAATTGGAAAAGAAAACTGTATCTTTGGAAGATCAGATGCTGCAAGTGCAAATGGATAAGGCTAATATGGTCCTGCGCTTCCAGGGTGTGCCAGAGAATAGAGGGGAGAATCTTAAAGAACTAATGAGTGAGCTATTAGCCCCAGTAACAGAAATGAAGGCGGAATTGTTACTCAACGATATGGATGTGGCCTATAGGTCATATTCAGGATATATAAAGAAAAATAATCTCCCTGGGGAGATTCTCGAAGAGGCACATCAGGGATGCTATCCTGAAAGCGGTGGCTGCAACACCCCTGAAAGCAGGGGAGAATGTTATCAGAACGCTAAAGGATATTCCATTTGCAGTGAGACAACGCAGAAAGAAATATAAAGAACTTGCGCTCTTTCTCCAAACAAATTCAATTGGATACAAATGGCTGTTTCCAGAAGGCATAACGTCTAAGATCAAAGAAAAAAAGGAAAAGATTTACTCTGTTCTGAAAGCTCAAGAATTCATAAAGGAACAGCTGAGAAGCTCAGAGGACGAGAAAAAAGAAGAGGACAGTAGGTCCAGCGGTGAGCTGGAAACTGGTTCTTCCGGTGAGGACTCTCTGTCTGAGCAGGGGGCAGCAGCCCTGAAAAGTCCCTACAAGTTGTGGAAGAAAAGGGAAAAGAAGAAGTAAAGGCTGAAGTACTCTGAATTGTGCCTTTGAGAAGTTTGGTTTTTGGGGATGATTGGGGGTACTGTTGCTAAACAGTTAAATGTAAACTTTAAGGGTAAAAGGTTTTAAATGTTTGACTCAGTTTATAAAAGGATCAATGATAAGAAGACTTATGTATCTAAGCTAGTTGGAGGATCTTCTTTCTTGGATTTTTAGATAGTAGTGGGTACTTTACTTTCTCCCGTATGTGTAGTATTCCCCCCCCCTTTTTTTCTGTTATAGTTTTTTGTAGTTATAAAAAATCAATAAAAAATCCCCTCCGGCGGCTTAAAAAAATATATATATATAATGAAACCATTTTAAAATGGATGAGGTCAGCCTTATTTTCCCCAAGATGAAAATTTACTAACGTACATACACATGAAGCTTATACTGAGTCACACCAATGGTCCATCAAGATCAGCATTGCCTACTCTGACTGACAGTAGCTTTCAGATAAAGGTCTTTCACATCACCTGTTGTTACCTGATAACTTCTTAAACTAGAGCAGCTGGGGATTGAACATAGGACGTACTATGTGCAAAGCACTCAGTCATTGTCACAGCCCCACCTCTTGAGGAATGTTATGATGCAAAAGGATTATGGACTATAGCTTGAAACTTTGTAATAAAATTTCCATTTATGCACTACTATGAATATGCACTGCTTGAATATGGATGTATGCATTGCTATGGATATGCACTGCTCACGGGGAGGGCAGTATAGAAGCTTAATGAAATAAATCAAATAAATAAATAATGGAGTGGATCCTGTTTTTTCCACTGGTAGCAGATATTTCTACAAGCGGAAAATAGGAAACAATTTTTGCTCCTACTTCATTTGCTCCTACTTCAGACTCTCACTTGCTCCCCATGCTATTTCCAGGGGTCCACCAACCCCTGGGAGAATGGTTTCAGATGATAGAGTGGGCTATAGTGCAAGCTGCTTCCATGATTAGATAGGATCTACCTCTGTATCTTACAAAGATTCATTTTTAACAATGTATGTACATTGTGGCCTAGCTAATGTACCAAGGTAATCCTTAAAATACTGCTGCTACAAACAATGTTACTCTAAGAATGTCATGTCTATTATTTAAGGCATACTTAGAAGGTCAGTGTCCCTAGGAGGGCTCCATGGTGCCCATGGAACATTACACCTGCAAGATCTTTTCTATTCAGGTCAATGGTGGGTTATTGTAAACATAAACTATATGGAATCTTTAGTAATTAAGAAATCTCCAGTTCAACTTATGCCTCAAACATTAACTTGATAGATAATCTTAGGCAACTCCAGTGTCTCTCAGGCATTCTCCCGGTGTTTAATATACAAATAATCATAACAATATGATTCAATGCACTTCCATATTTTAAAAGAAAGTGCATATGCTGCCTCTCCGGAGGTCTGCTCAAGGCAGTACATAAGATTATGCAATAAAAATATTAAAACTACAGACATTTTTATATGGCGATGGAACTGAGATAATTTCTGTAAAGTACTGTAGCACTTAGAAATGTTATTATAGAAGTATTCCTTTGAAGTTAAGATGAATATGAGATCTCCTACTCAAATGTATCTTGAATGATGGTGCATGAGTTTTACTAGTTGTTGTTCAGTCGCACAGTCGAGTCCGACTCTTCACAACCCCATCAGGCCTTCCGGTCTTCCACAGTCCTCTGAAGTTTACTCAATTTCATGTTCGTTGCATCTATTACACTGTCTAACCATCTCATCCTTTGCCGTCCCCGTCTTCTTTGACCTTCAATCTTTCCCAGCATCAGGGTCTTCTCCAGTGAGTGCTCCCTTCTCATTTGGTGGCCAAAGTATTTGAGCTTCAGTTTCATTATCTGGCCTTCCAGGGAACAGTCAGGGTTGATTTCTTTTAGGATTGACTGATTTGATCTTCCTGCAGTCCAAGGGACTCTCAAGAGTCTTCTCCAGCACCATAGTTCAAAAGAATCTATTCTTCGGTGCTCGGCCTTCCTTATAGTCCAACTCTCGCAGCCATACATGACTACTGGGAATACCATTGCTTTGACCATGCGGCCTTTTGCTGGCAGGGTGATGTCTCTACTTTTTATCATGCTGTTTAGGTTCGCCATCGCTTTCCTCCCAAGGAGCAGGCGTCTTTTAATTTCATGGCTGCTGTCACAGTCTGTGGTGATCTGGG
>NW_015175400.1:125471-125636 GCF_001447785.1 Gekko japonicus | reverse complement strand
TTTGATGTTGAGCTTCAAGCCCACTTTTGCGATCTCCTCTTTTACCCTGAGCAAGAGGCTCTTTAGGTCCTCTTCACTTTCTGCCATTAGAGTGGTATCGTCTGCATATCTGAGGTTGTTGATCTTTTCCCCAGCAATCTTAATTCCCACTTGTGATTCATCCAG
>NW_015175400.1:124741-124949 GCF_001447785.1 Gekko japonicus | reverse complement strand
GCACTGCTCATTCAGGAAGGCCTCCTTATCTCTCCTTGCTGTTCTCTGGAAATCTGCATTCAGTTGGGTAAATCTTTCCTTTTCGCCTTTGCCTTTCGCTTTCCTTCTTTCCTCTGCTATTTGTAAAGCCTCATCAGAAAGCCACTTTGCTTCCTTGCATTTCTTTTTCTTTGGGATGGTGGTGATTGCTGCCTCCTGTACAATGTCA
>NW_015175400.1:124385-124550 GCF_001447785.1 Gekko japonicus | reverse complement strand
TGGTTTTCCCGATTTTCTTCAGTTTAAGTCTGAATTTTGCAATGAGTAGCTCATGATCTGAACCACAGTCAGCTCCAGGTCTTGTTTTTACTGACTGGATAGAGCTTCTCCATCTTTGACTGCAAATTATATAGTCAATCTGATTTCGGTGTTGCCCATCTGGTG
>NW_015175400.1:121272-124326 GCF_001447785.1 Gekko japonicus | reverse complement strand
CGGTTACCTTTTGACTTCCTACTTTAGCATTCCAGTCCCCTATGATGATGAGGACATCATTTTTTGGTGTTAGTTCTATAAGGTGTTGTAGGTCTTCATAGAACTGGTCCACTTCAGCCTCTTCTGCATCAGTGGTTGGGGCATAAACTTGGATTACTGTGATGTTGAATTGTTTGCCTTGGAATTGGACCGAAATCATTCTGTCATTTTTGAGATTGTATCCCAGTACTGACTTTTGCACTCTCTTGTTGACTATAAAGGCCACACCATTTTTTCTACGAGATTCCTGGCCACAGTAGTAGATATAATGGTCTTCTGAGTTAAATTCGCCCATTCCTGTCCACTTAAGTTCACTGATTCCTAAGATATCGATGTTCAGTCTTGCCATCTCATTTTTGACCACATCAAGCTTACCTTGATTCATAGATCTTACATTCCAGATTCCTATGCAGTATTGTTCTTTGCATCATCGGACTTTCCTTTCACAATCAGACACATCCACAACTGAGCTTCCTTTCGGCTTTGACCCAGCCGCTTAATTCTTTCTGGGGTTACTTGTAGTTGCCCTCTGCTCTTCCCCAGTAGCATATTGGACACCTTCTGACCTGAGGGGCTCATCTTCCAGCGTCATATCTTTTAGCCTTTTGATACTGTCCATGGGGTTTTCTTGGCAAAAATACTGGAGTGGGTTGCCATTTCCTTCTCCAGGGGATCACGCTTGGTCTGAGTTCTCTGCTGTGGCCTGTCCGTCTTGGGTGGCCCTCCATGGCATAGTCCACAGCCTCATCGTTACTAGTAGTCATCAGTAATATGATACATTCATTGTTTTCTGCCACTGGCATTGTCTTCTCCTAAACTCTGTAGCTGATTAAATACTGGCTTTCATATTTCTTGAACATCTGACCATCCCACTTTGGTTTTATTTGTTTTGCTTTTAATTTTGGAACATAAAACACTAATCTGTATAGGCTGCATGCTACATTAGAAATTCAGGGGCTTCAGAAATACATTTGAGGTGTTGATATTAGAGCTCTGAGAGTCACTGAAGCACAAGCAGCCAGAGCTGTACCAGTTATTCAGTGCAGAGAGCAAAGACAATTACTAAAACAAATGTATGAAAAGTAGCACAACTTATCCAGATATTTTTCTGTAGAAACAATCCACCAACCCTATTACTGTACAAATTTAGTTTACTGATAGAAATGTTGCACTATAGCCTAAAGGCACAATCCACCAGGATCATTTTCTGTATTCATTTCAGTCATTAGTCAGATACTGATTAATCTTTCAGATGCCTTTTTTGGCGTGTTTTTTTTTTGTGGCATTGATTTCTTCAAAATTGTCTCTTCTGACTCTAAAAATACAGCGTACAGTTATACTGATTAACTTACTTTGTTTACTTAGAATTTATCTATCCCAAGTTTATCTACCTTCTTTTAAAAAGAGTGGTTTCATTTTTACAACAGCCCTGTAAGGTGGGCTAAGGTGAAACATAATGACTGGACCAAGGTGTCTCATGGAAGAGCAGGTATATGAACGCTGGTCTTTCCAATCCTGTTCCAAAACTTCAACTACTATACCACACTACCTCCTTCTACTTGTGCTCCCTCTCTTGGGTTAATTCCAGTGTCTTTAGTTTTATGAGAACCTTGTGAGATGGGTCAGACTTGCCCAACATCACCCAGTGAGCTTCATAACTGTGCATCCCTAAGTGGCGTTACACCCTTCAAAGTTCATTGACTTCAATAGACTTAGAAAGATGTAACTCTCCTTAGAATGGCACTGTTAGGATCTGTAAAAATAAATCCACAAGAACTGTGTACAGTGCACTCAATATTTCTTTTTAAAAAATCGTGAAGTTATGAATATGAAAGTACAAAAGTAATAACAATACATTCAAATTCTAAATTCAGGTACATAAAGATAGAAGGTGACAACAACAGGACGGTAGTCTCTGGAATGCAATGCCGTTTCGACAGAAGTCTTCTTCTAACCAATAGTTTGATAATGTATGAAAAATTGCACTTCAATGGAAAAGCTGCCCAATTCAAAAGGAGTTTGATAACAGTTTCACCTATTACATTGCACAAATAATGGAGGAGAACATCTCTCAGACAGATTAAAGCTTGAAAATGAAAGAATGGTGATGGAATAAAACATCATTGCTTTTTATTTGCCAACAGTTCACAATCTTCCCTGTGTAATGCCACGCCTTGTCAGAACTACAACTGGGAAGCCTCCACATCCATATTCTATTTTCAAGAGGGTTTTTTTTTCCTGTGCGGATACTTATTTCCACCAACAGGGGGCTCACTCTCCCCCAACAGCTTTTCCTACATAGTCAGTAGACTTCCTGGGTTTGTAGAAAAATCCAAAAACTAAAAAAATCCCTTCAGGGACGGCTGAATTCCCCCCAAAACCTTTTGAAATGCCCTCTGCAGAGATCTGCTTCAGGGATCAATGGTGAGTGATTAGAATGTTGGGGGGGGGGGCTTCTAACTGGCTCTATCAGTAAAAGGGGGGGAGGGCCCTTTCCAGGCCTCTTTTGGCCTTTCAGGGAGGGAGCCTTGGGGCCAGGCCTCACAAGAGTTGCCAATGCCAGGCTGGGGGATTTCTAGAACTTTTGTGGTGGACTCTAAGGAGGGCTGGGTTTGGGAAGGGAGAGGTCTCAGCTGGGTATTATGCCACAGAGTCCACCCTCCAAAGCAGCCATTTACTGCAGGGAGACAGACCTCTGCTGTCTAGAGTCCAGTTGTAATTCTGGGGGGTCTCCAGGTCCCATTTGGAGGTTGGCAACTCTAGGCCTGGCAGTAGTCTAGGGTTGCCAGGTCCCCCCGATTTGCATGACTCACCTAGCCTCGGCTGCTTGCTACCGTTCAGCAGCAGCCACCCCATGAAAGCCAGTGAGGTGTAGCAGTTAGAGCTTCAAAGTAGGGTCTGCAAGACCCAGGTTCAGATCCCCATCTTGCAGTGGAGGCTGACTGTGTGATTTTGGACCAGTCACATATTTCAGCCTAACCAACCTCACAAGGTTGTTGTGCAGATAAAAAGGAG
>NW_015175400.1:113627-120135 GCF_001447785.1 Gekko japonicus | reverse complement strand
GGGGAGATCGGCTGGCCCAGCAGCTGGGAGGCACTCAGGCCTCGCCGCAGGTGCCTGGGGGGGGGGATAAGGCTTACCTGCAGCTGCTTCCTCCTCAATGTGGAGCTGCTTCAGCAGGCCAGGAGCCTTTAGGAAGACTACCCCCACGCGCAAGTATCGTGGGTCCCGCTTCTTGTTTTATTCTAATTGTGATCTTCAGTAAAGCAAATGAGTACTTGAAACACTCGATAAATTCAATATCCCCAACTTTCTCTGCCCCCTGAGATTTATCATTTACTTCAGAAGAAATGCACTTCAGAAGCACAATAGATTTTCACTATCACTTTCAGAATGTTCACACCTATATGTATACTTGATCAACCAAATCATTACATTTTGATCTGGCATATGGATTTAGACCAGCAGTTCTACAAGTTTAGCAGCTATCAGAGGTCTCCCTTCTATGAGTAAAATAACAATGATCTATTTGAAAAGAATGCTCTGTTCTTGGAAAAGCAGGGTCCCCTTTGGCTGTTTTTCCATATCCATAGCCCCTGCCAGCAATGTAATCTGTTATCCTGAATGCATTCTAAAAACAACAGCTCATACATTCTTAAAATAATGGTTCAAGCCCAAAATTGCAGGTGAATCTTCCTCTCATGATATTATTTATTTAATTAATTTATACCCCACCCTATCCCACGAGTGGGCTCAGGGCAGCTTACAACACAAAATTCATAAAACAATAAAATCAATTAAACCAATAAAACAACAGATGGCACAATAAACAATAACAGAAAGGATCCTTGCCTCATGTCAGGTGAATCAAAGCTCCAGTGCCCAAGTAATGTTATCTAAGCAGCAGGGCACTAGGAGGGGCCATGAACATACCCTTCTTCAAATTAAAGTATAGCTCCATCCATGAGCTGGGGCATCATTTGTGCCTGGGTGGGTGGAAAACAAGGATTAATTTAGGCAATAGACCCCAGCACTGGCTGTCAGCTAGTCAGCTCTCAAGCAGCTTCCCACAGCCTGCCCCCAGAGGTCAGCCCATCATAGGATGGGTGGGGCACACAGACCTGTGGGCTTCAGGCTTCTCTTTGGTATGCAGCTCAGATTGAAATGAGTAGGCTGAAGAGGTGCTTGGCACGCAGCAACTCCCTGGGGTTGCTGGTTAACAGGGCTGGGAAGGAATTTTACCCAGAGCTAATTGGCTGATAGGCCCTCGGGTTTTCGCCTTCCCCATAGCAAAGAATATATTTACAGTGTATGCTTGTTTGCACTGTTTAAAAGATTATAACCATCACTATTGGCTGCTGACTTTCGGGCATTGGCTGGGGAACATAGTGCGGGTTGTGCAGGGTGGCCTCCCTGCATGACCAAAAGGGGAGTCCCGTAAAGATTCACTAGGGGACAGGGCACAGCCAACCTTTCTTCTTGTTGAGAACAGTTTTACAGTGATATTGTCTCTGTATTTCTGCCCCAGAAGTTCTGCACATTGCAAATGATTTTGGACCTGCATATTCAATTAATGTGGGGCAGGGTTGAGTTTCAATTCTGCCCACTATAAGCTAACAGTGTGTTTTAGAAAACACACACAACATTTCTCTATGGGTGAACAATGTAGTATTTGCTAAATAGGAGTGAGAGACAATCTTTCAGCTCTTCCTTCCATTGACTATCTCTCTGTAACTTTCCAAAGAACCCAAGATTCTTGGAAATGGTTTAGAAAACTTACTTGATGATTGAGATGCAATAGTATTTTGTGTTAGGTAGATTTTTTTAAAAAACTGACACATCAGACTATTTTCATCTTGCAGCATTTCATAGATAAAATACACTGGTAAGTAGTATATGACAGTTCACCACTTATGAGAGTTCATATTTAAGCCAGTCAACATCAAAACAACCCAGAAATGCCAGCAGATCTAAAGCATTTATAATTTGATATTCAAACTATGAATCTGAATTATGTTTTGAATTTTCTCCTTTAAAATTGTGTGGCAAAATGGGGAAAACAAATGCATCTCAGATTTCAGAGAAATTCAGTTTCTGATAATTTCCCAACCATCTATACCACTGTATCTCTATGTGTTCTTTTATGGTGCTATAAGATATCTATAACAATTTTAACTTGCTTTGCCTCCGAAGATGGTTCCCCCCCCCCCCAACTAAAAGAGCATTTTGTGATGTTCACCTCTTTGTCATCAACTGGAAAAGCGGTCTTGAAATGCAGCAAATATATACAGAACACATGATCAAGGTTATGTGTGTTTGTATGAAGATTTAACAATTGTTCACCAGTCTTAAAAAAAATCTCAAAATGGGGCTTGATTCATGACTAAGAATGATGCTCTATTTCCAATGTAGGCTATCCAGAGATTCAAGTAATCCTTTCTGAGTACACTATTCATTCTCTTCTAGGAATAAAATTGCAGGGCTTCCCTCCCTAGAATTATTTCATACCAACTAATAGTAAGTGGACAAATTTGCATTTTGAAATGAACAGTAATGAACTGATAACTAGAATATTGCTTTAAGGTCCAAATACGCAAACATTACACATTTAACGTATTTTTCCTCCCATTATACTTTGTGTATGTCATCGGAGCCAGTGAAAAGGAAAACGTACCATATCACCACCAAACCACAGGCATTTTTCATACACCCCAGTGCAAATGCAAAGATTTGAGGTCGGTCTCCAATGAAAAAAAGAGCCATAACTATTTTTAAATACATCAGGAGTCCATGACCCCATAAGTAGTAACTTCCCTTTCTTGACGGAGTGCACATCTCACTTTTGTAAGTGTCAACAATTTCTGGCTGGCTGGCTCGATACCAAGGCCTCCTCTGTTTTCCTCCTAAAAGGGCCATGTCATTCTTATACAACTTAATCAGTGGCTACATACAGGAAAGCAACACTGCAGCCTTTCTGATCATTTTAATGAGGACCCCTGGCTATTCAGTCATTGAAATATAATTGACTTGCTCTTCTCTTATTTTCATAATAGACACTCCAACCTCAACCACATTTATTTTGCTATAAGAAATGTCAAGAAAGATTGGAAGTTTTCAGAGTGTCCCCATTAAAACTGAAAACATGCCACCCTGTCTTTTGCATGAGCCGCAGTCATTTTATATTGGACTCATTATGCAGATAGTAGATGCAAATGCTTTGGCTATTGCATATAGAATGAAACTGCAAGTGCCAAGAAAATAAGCACATGAAAAATAATGTTCTCATTATGTGCCTCGGTTTGTGTGTGCAGGCGTGCACATAGAACGTATATATATCTTTGAAAAAGTACAAATTCATCTCAAAAGCCTATCATTAGTTGCACGGCTAAATGCAGCCAACAGGAGTCCTGTGGAATAAGTAACAGCAAGCAATTTCTTTTAAGATCTGGTATGTATTTTCCTTACTAATAGTAAGTCTTTATAACCTAGGAATGCCAAAAGCTGGTATTCTTGCATTATAATACAATGTGACTGTCTATGTAATATTGTGCTCTTTAGTTCTACAATAGGTTTTGTCTTTCAGATCATTTCAGTATATACATATGCATTTTCTCAAATATACTATGATTTAGACCCATTCACAAGCCACTTAAGACAGTGAGCTAAACCATCATATGTTCCAATCCTAAACACATTTACTGAGATGCATGCACCACTGACAGGTCTCACTTCCAAGAAAGCATAGTTAGGAACTTTTAACTACATACTATGGAAAAGTTCCCTGTGGGTCAGTGGCAGTGTTCCCTCTAAGCTGAGTTAGTGTGAGCTAGCTCACAGTTTTTTAGCCTCCGGCTCACACACTTTTGTCTTTGCTCAGGAAGGAGGGCTCCAGAGCAAACTCATTTATGTGGCAGTCAAATTGCTCGCTCACAACTTTAATGCCAGTAGCTCACAAAGTAGAATTTTTGCTCACACGACTCCACAGCTTAGAGGGAACATTGGTCAGTGGGACCCTTTCACAAGTGACTGTTTTTCACCTCCTCTCCAGCTGTTGGTGCACACACATGAAAAATCAGATGCACAATTTAAAATGAGTTTACATCACTCTTCTAAGCTGAATGACAGCCATGTAAGAAGGTTGATTTTAACCATCCTGTACTTTAAAATATACATATGACTTTAGCCTAATTCAGGAGTAGTTTGAGGAGTCCAGTCATTACCTCACTGACATAAATCATCTGTGCTGGATTAAGCGGCTTGTCCTGCATTTAAAATGAATCAATGCCTCCTTGAACAAAGGAAACCTGAACTGCACAGACTGAAGCCACTTCTGCCCAAGGCTCCTTTGGGCTTCTGCCTTTAAACAGCAGCCACATGGCAAATATCTTTGAGAAATAAGGGACAGGTGGTTTCTGATGTGGCACAGGGAAGGAATCTGCTATTCACAGTAAAGCCTCTCAGTATGCTGGAAGTAGAACTTTCAGTCTTACAGTGTATTTAAAAAGCTTCATTGAAATCAGTGGTTCTCTAATTAGTAGAGGGATCCAGATTGGTACAGGGGTGAGCAAATCAGATTAGGACAGGGAAGACCTGAGTTGAAGTCCCCACTCTGCCATGAAGCTCACTGGGTGACTGTGGACCAGTCACTCTTACAATCTAACCTGCCTCACAGGGCTGTTGTGAAGGTAAATGTAAGCTTCTTAGAGGAACAGTGGTATAAAAAATTGATACAAGGAAATGTGTTGGATTATGATGCAAATTGTCCATGACCTGGAGCCTTGGTTGATAGTTAAATGATTTAAAGTTCACACCACACATTAGCAGTTCTCATTCCTCTTGGTCTGATATTGCAGCTTTGGCTTCAATAAGAAATCAAAGAGAGGTGTAGTGGTTAGAGTGTAGGACTCTGTGTTCAGATCCCCACTCTGCCATGGAGGATTGCTGGGTGACCTTGGATCAATCACACACTCTCAGCCCAAACTACCTCTCAGGTACAGTTCCCAACTCCTGGTTAAGAAATTCCTGGCTATTTGAAGGTGGAGCCCCAGGAGAATGGGATTTGGGGAGAAGAGGGACCTCAGCAGAGTATAATACCATACAATCCACCCTTCAAAGCAGCCATTTTCTCCAGTGGAACTGATTTTTGTGGTCTAGAGATCAGTTGTAATTCCAGGAAATATCCAGACCCCACCTGGAGGTTGGCAACCCTACTTGTAGGGTTGCTGTGAAGATGAAATGGAGGAGAAGAAAATAATATAAGCTGCTTTGAGTCCCCATTGAGGGGAAGGATGAGGGTATAACTAAAATAAATAAATAAGACAGCTCTGGGGAAAGTAGTTTAAAGAGTTGGTGCACAGCAGTGAGGCAATTCTTGTCTCATTGGTTTCTTAAGCATATTTATCTTTGTTGAGATGCATTATTACATCTATCAGCATAATACTTAACTGATGGGACATATGCTCCTACCTGTACACTTTCACCTTATTAGTTAGCAAAGTCATTGCTACCGCACTCTTCCTATATTAAAAAAAAAACATTGCTTCGGAGAACATAATTTTATAGCACATTACAAGAAAAACAGGCTTTATTTATCCCATGACTCCTAATGAGATTTCATCCTGGTCACTATGTTTCCCTCAAAGTTTCATATTAGACTAATAATTGCATGTTCCCATAATGGAAGAACATCATTAAAGTAATTACTACAAGGTCTAGTAATTTCAAGCCTATTTAGAATGGAGGAAATGAATTGTATTTCATTTTTGTAAAGAAGTCAAGATGATCAAGGCCTGGATATTAAATCCTACAATTGAAAATGCCAAAACGCATCATACTTTTCATGGCAGCTATCAATGAAATAATGAAGAATTAAGGAGTAATTAAATAATTGTCAGAAGATAACAAAGAACACCGAGAGACCTTAAAGGCTAAAGGTGGCTTAGGACTACATTTACCATATTGAGGTCTGTAGATTTTTGGGGTTTTGTTGCTTCTAACTTCACGCGTCTATGACCAAGAATCATTGTTCGGTGCTGGGGAATATACACACATTAAACCCCCACATGTTTAACCCCTGGTAGGTTCACAACCAAAACAGCCTTGACTGGTTTATAACTGGTTTGCAAGTTTTCATGTAAACCGGTGTACTTCATTGGATGCAATGCATCATCTTTCCCTTATTATATTTGAGTAGTGGGTGCCAAAGTTTTAATTCTAAAATGCACTCCCTTAGTGTATGGCTGATGGAACTGCTCCTCAGTATATCGCCACCAATCAGAAAGCAAAGCCCGGGTCCCGCCCACACCACAACTGCTGCGACTGTGTACCTCACCGGATGCCATTTTCATTTTGCTCGACGAAGAGGATTACGAGGGCACTATTGATTCGGTGAGCTGCCTTCCCCAGCGCCCACTCAAACATGGGCGACGGCGGCAGCCTCTGCTCGCCCACCTTGCCCCCCGCCCGCAATCCCGGCCTGGCGACCGGCCTTCGGGCGATCGCCTCGCTCCCCCTCACACACTCCAGGACCGGCGAGTGGCGGGCCCCGCCCTCCGGGAACCGCGGCGCCCCC
>NW_015175400.1:109661-113208 GCF_001447785.1 Gekko japonicus | reverse complement strand
TATCCACTCGCCACTTCTCCTACCGCGGGGCAAGCCCAACGCCACGGAGAACCTGTCCAAGACCCTACACCGCATTTCTCACCAGCGAAGAGAGATGGCTGGTACCCCCCTTCTCCAGCCTGCACACCAAGACAAGCCGGCATATGCTTCTACAGCCCTACCTCCAACCCCCTTCTTACCTTCTTCCCCCCTCTCTGTCCCCCTCTGTTTGGTGCATTGCCACCTTTACCTATGGAAATTCCTGGAGATTTGAGGGGTGGAGCCTGGGTAACAATTGTTACCACTCTCCAGGTGAGGGCTACAGATAACTCAAAAATACAAATGCTCTTCAGGTAGCACAGATCAGTCCCTCTGGAGAAAACAGTGGACTCTGTCATTATACCCTGCTGAGGTCACCACAGGAAACTGACACTGTTTGCCCAAAGCCAGAGCACTCTCCCAGAGCCTCTTTCTAGATCTCGTTGTATTTATTTCCACAACGGGCCTTATTTCTAGTTTCTTATAAAGAAATCAAATACTAGAGCAATTGAGCAGATGAAGGGTTTGGGGTCTCTATACAGGATCCAAAAAGCACCTCCATCTATATCCACTTTCTGGAAGATGTAACTAGCTTATCCTTTGAATTAGTAGCAACCATAGCAACCACCACCTGTATCTTTAACTAAATTTAACTAAGAAGTTGTTGGTTTGATTTATGATCATGGGTATAACAGCAAACTCCTTATTATAAAAACAATAGTTTTGAAACATACTTCAACAGCTGAAAAAATAGTTTTGATAATTTAATCGCAAAAGCACTCATAATGTAAAAAATAAGTAAATAAAAAATACTCCCTAATCTTTTAACCAGAGGGCCTGCGGTGACTCAGTGGTTAAGACGCTGAGCTGCAGACCAGAAGGTCGGTAGCTCAGCAGCTCAAGACATGAGTGCCGCATGACAGAGCGAGCTCCCATCTCTGGCCCCAGTTCCTGCCAACCTAAAAGTTCAAAAACAAGAAATTGCAAATAGATAAATAGGTACCACTTTGGTGGGAAGGTAACAGTGTTCTGTGTGCCTCAGCATTTAGTCTTGCTGGCCAAAAGACCATGGAAAAAGTCTTCGGACAGCGCTGGCTCTTTGGCTTGGAAACAGAGATGAGCACCGCTCCCTACAGTCAGATTCAATTGGCTTTCAAGCAAGGGAAACCTTTACCTTTTTAATCTTCTAATCTCCTGCCCCCAGGTTCCAGTGGAGCAATAGGAACAAAATGGGGAGAGCATAACACAATGCCATGCTTCCAGTCGCTTCCAGTCACATAGAAAAGAAGAAGAGATTGGATTTATACTCTGCCCTTCACTACCCAAGAGTCTCAGAGCGGTTTACAATCCCTTTCCCTTCCCCTCCCCACAACAGACACCCTGTGATGTAGGTGGGAATGAGATCTTTCTCTCAAGAACTGCCCTTGAGAGAACAGCTCTGAAAGAACTTATGACTGACCCAAGGTCACACCAGCAGCTGCATGTGGAGGAGTGGGGAATCAAACCTGACTCTCCCAGATTAGAGTCTGCACTCTTAACCGCTACACCAAACATACTCAGAAGTGAGTTCACAGCTACAGTGGGAAGAGAGGTAGGGAAGTTGATATGCCAATAAGGGTCTATGAATGGGGGGGGGGGGAAGGTAGGGAAGTTACATCTGTGGGTATAACCCCTTCCATTCATGGAAATCTCCAGTGGATCCAAGATGGTGTCCTGAAAATCAAGGCTCAGGTACATGAGTTGCTGTTCAATGAAGCTGGGGGTGGAGACCAGCAAGGGCACAGTTTGGGGAGGGGAGGGACCTCAGCAGATATATATGTCCATAGCGTCCACCCACCGAAGCTGCCATTTTCTCCAGGAGAACTGATAACGGTTGTAATAAGAGAAGAATTACATGCCTCACCTGAAGGTTAGCAACCCTACTGGGAAGTCATTGTCTTTCCCCAAAAATAGCTGAAGTTTATCCTGGAAGCTGATATTTATATTAAGCTATTAGATCTATGTTTACCATCTAGGAACCCCAATCTGAAAAAACTCATCTGTTGAGGCACTGATTAGCACATAGGAATTTAGTTGTACTATTTACTAGCCTAATAGCCGTGCTTCGCTACGGTATTTAAATTATGTAAATCCAGTTATAATACTGATGATGTGAAATTTGAAATGTGACATTTGTTGTAGGAATTCTAACAGAGAAGATTGTAGTGTAAGCAATGAAGTGACACATAACGTACTTTTTTCTCTCTACCGAAGGACCTCTCTGTAGACCACACTGGTGGTTCTGCCCTCAGGTGCTAGGATCACCAGGCTGCTTGATGAGCTCACTCTGGAGCAGGCCACATAGAACTGTCCATTTAAGAAGCAGTCGTCTGTTAAGTCAACTCCTGCCACCTTCCACAAAAGTGATGGCCTCTCTACTTGTGTTCCTGGATTGTTTTGCTCATATGGAGACTGTGTAGTTCTGAGCACCTCAGGGTGATCTCGCTGGTACTTGGCCTGTGCAGCTCAGTGCACTGCAGGAGTACTATATGCAAATGTCTTTGCTGCATTCCTAAATTGCCTCCTCCTTATAGCGTTGCTGTATCTGGCTCAACATTTGCCAGGAGCTTTCTTGGGGGCAGTAAGAGGTGAGAGGTGTGAGGGAGAGTTGGTGTGAGGGAGTGGTGATGTGGTGGACATTTCTTCAGGTTCATGAGGGAGGCACACATTGAAATGGCTTCTAGAAATGTCCTTTACTATCTCCCCATAAACATTCATTAACTCAATTGCTTTGCTGGCTTTTTTGAAAAATGTCTATTCAGGAGTCTTGAATAGCTGATTTCTGTAACTGTCCTCAACTGTCTGCAGTCTCTTCTAACTGTGTTTTTATCTCAGAACATTGAGATCCACAGCTAAGCAATCAGAGGGAGATGGTTGCAAGTAGGCGGGTTTTTCCTCAGAACTCTGAACTACACAGTTGACCAATCTGGGGAGGGGGCGGACAAGGAGGTAGCAGCCTGACAGGCACCTGGAAAATAATTTGGGGAACACATTTTGCCCCTTTTTACCCCCTTAGGGGTCATGTTTCTCAGAAATCTCTTTGTGGGGGACTTGACGTCATGGTAGGAATGCACTCCCCTTATTTTGGGTTTCTTGGTGAAGGGGTTTGGCCTGGGCATTAAATTTGGGGGGAGGGCATACCCCCCCTTTTTTTTTTACAAAAATGCTTCTCATTTATGTTACATTTAAGAAGTGGGACATAACTACGTATTCAAGACACCATCCAAGCAATCAGATATTAAGCAAGTTCATATGAACCAAATTTTAAAACCCACATTGTGAGAAGTTAAATAACCTAATAAAGGAAACCAGTTTTCTACAAATTTGGGGTATATTTCCATTGTGGGTGGGAGTGTGGCTAAACTGGGCCAGCAGCACCACTAAGGTGATCCTGCTGGGGTGGCATCCCTGATGGATTAAAGTACCCTGGTCCTGCTCCTACACCTGACAGACACCAGCCTGTCTGGTGTTGGGGGGGGGTGTATTTAAA
>NW_015175400.1:47356-109372 GCF_001447785.1 Gekko japonicus | reverse complement strand
GTAGGAGCACTCTCCCTGAATTTCGTGTTTCTAGGTCTAGGGGTTTGGCCTGGACATTGATTTTACGATGAGGGGACTTTCTTTTATATATATATATATATATATAGATGTAATTGTTTTTAAGTTTTTGAATGTGGTAATTCATGGAACCTACCCTGAGCCTGCTATGCGGGGAGGGTGGGATACAAATATAAATAAATAAATAAAATAAGATCTTTCCATATATCATGACTCTCATATATGTCTGATTATACACTGCCTTCCCTTTCCTAGGCTGAAGAAAGATGATGCCAGTTGGAGACAGTAACACTAGCATCATGCCAACAAGCAACATTGTTTCAAATGCAGAACCACAAGTGATGTCATTGTTTTGGGGCAACAGTGTAAGACTCACCCATAACTCCAATGGTTGAACAGTAGAGTGTGGGGTGAATCCTAGAACTTCATCCTGGCTAAATGATATCACTTCCAGTTTTGCTCCAGAAGTGATGTTGCATGTTGGCACAATACCAGCAACACTTCCCAATTTTTGCTCCACCAGCCTGTGAAGAGGCAGCTGAGAACTGGTGATAATGCTGGGGAGGTATACTGCTGTAGCAAGAGACTTGGCCTGTTTGCCCAATGCTGAGGAGTGTGCAGGAGAGAGGTATGGTGTTAGAGGGGGTTACCACCAATGGCCTGCCCTGTTGTTGGGGGAAATCAGCTAGGCTGCAGGGGAGGCCAGAGGGGTACCAGGGATCACTCACCTGTTTATACTAACGTCTGATACAGTAAGAAGACTCCAGATTTGAAGACTAAATGGTTTTTATTGAAGAATTTCCCTAATTACAACCACACTAAGCATTCAAGAAAGAGCATGCAGTTCAGACAGGGCCGATGCTATCATTAGGCCAACTTATGTGGCTGCCTAGGGTGCAGATCTCAGGAACATAGAACTGACAATCAGCATTAGGGTGGCTGCCGTGAAGCCAACAAAGAGATGCTGCAAGGCAGGGTGCTCACCTCCTCCTCGGCTCCTTGGCAAGCGGCCGGCACTCGGGAGTGCCAGCAGCAGCCTGGGCACCTGTGAGGGAGGAGAGCACCGTGGAAAGAGCAGGAAGGGATTCTGAATCCCTCTTCGGACTCCTTGACGTGGTGTGATGCGGTTGGCAGGGTGGGGGAGAAGCAAACACCAGGCACCTTTGCCCACCGTGGCTGGGCTGAGTGGAACAGCAGCTTCTGCTTGGTGGATGTGTATGAATGAGTTCTGCACCAAATGGGTGGAAAAAGTGCCCCAGGGCCACGGGCTCGATCTTCCAGATCAGCAAAATGCCGCTGCACGGCAGGGAAGGTGAGCGCCAAGGCAGCACCTTGGAGGGCGCCTACAAGACCCAGAGAGCCCTGGATGATTGCAAGATGGTGGGTAACCAACAACTGAGCTTCTAGTCCCCCCTTCCTTCCTTCCTTCCTTCCTTCCTTCCTCCCTCCCTCCCTCCCTCCCTCCCTCTTCTTCTTCTTCTTCTTCTTCAGTGCATTTTTGCGGTTTACAGTAGGGGGCACTCCTCTTTTTTTCCTTTTGCTTTCCTCCCCTTGCCTTGTCTATTCCAATCACGTGCAATTGCACTATTTTAAAAACTGCAATCCACATTTTGAGTTGACAACCTTTTTGTGCTCCAGTCTCCAATGGCTTGAAGTCGGGCGGTGTACAAGTGAATGACCGGGGAAGGGGGAACATGGAGAAGTAGGCTCTTGGAAGTGCTAGGATCTTGCTATTTTGGGACCGTGGTATCTTGCTATTTTGGGATCAGCCTGGCGGGAGCTGGTCCATGGGGTCGCAAAGAGTCGGACTCGACTATGCGACTGAACAACAACAAATAGGTAGAATCCTGGAATCTGAATTCTAGTGAATTTGCTTGCTTTGAAAGCTCACGCCAATTGAATTCCCTCTTCTAATTTATAATAGCAGGTGCTATTGTTGCAGGTTATTCTCATTTTTATTCTACCAGAATTGTCTGATTCAATAGGTTATGGCAAAACTGCAAAAGAAATAAGGCATTTTTAGCATTCACCCCTTTCCCAAACTTATGGCAGTTTTAAAAACAACTAAAAATATGCACTCTTAGATCTTCTTTTATAGGAAAAATCCAGCTCTTGGTTTTTAGCTTGCCCCTTATAGGCCTTGTATCCTTCCCATTTTGTTGTTTGTAGTTAACAATAATTGCAGACTGTACAAACATAGCCAAAAAACCCCAAAGACTCTGGCATAAACTAGAAAATGAAGCCTTCATAAATGATTGTAACTCTGTTAGGTGAGCTTTCAGTTTCCCTCAAGTGCTACCAGGTAACCACAGAAATGACAGGATTGCCCACTGGAAACAATGGGAGAGGCTTGAAGGCCCATTGGAAATAATAGGAGCCAGGATTGCCAATTGACTCGCATGGGCTCCATTGAAATACATCACAGTACAAGAAGGGTTGCAAAGAAAATGCAGAATGGATTTTCCATTAAGGAATGACAGCCTCCAGAGTGGAATGACAGTCCCTGAGGGTAGCGGATGTGTTCTGGGATTGGAATGACAGGCCCCAGAGTGGAATGACAGCCCCTGGGAGCAACAAAAGTGTTCTGGGACTGGAATGACAGGCCCCAGAATGGAATGACAGCCCCTGGGAGTAGCAGAAGTCTTCTGGGACTGGAATGATAGCCCACAGAGTGGAATGACAGCCCCTGAGGGTAGGAGATTTGTTGTAGGACTGGGATGACAGTCCTCAGAGTGAAATGTCAACCCCTGAGAGTAGCAGAAGTGTTCTGGGACTTTCAAAGTGTATGCTACCACAAGGAGTACTTTTCTTCATACTGAAGCAAAAACTCCTGGATAGTGTGCTTAATGTTTCTGTTGCTCTAAGGATCCTTCTCACACTTCCAGTATCAGTGGCAAACACAGTTCCTCTAAGCTCAAACTTATAAAAACAAACATACGCTCAACAATCCTGCAAAAGAGACTACTTCGTTTGGCAACTATATCAATTGAACATGCTGAATCATCAGCATTTGACCTGAAGGAACTGGTGACATAATTTATGAAAGAATCATAGAATCATGGAAGGGACCTTGCAGGTCATCTAGTCCAACCCCCTGCACTCTGCAGGAACATAGCTGAAAGATAGCCCTACATACCTACAACATACCTGAAAGATGGTAGTCCAGCCTCCACTTGAAAACGTCCAGCGAAGGAGCATTCACCACCTCCCGAGGCAGACTGCTCAACCACTCTTACAGTTAGGAAGTTTCTCCTGATATTTAGCCGGTAACAACTCCCTTGTAATTTCCACCCATTAGATCTAGTCTTGCAATCCAGAGCAAGTGAGAATAGATCTGCTCCATCCTCTACATGACAGCCCTTCAAATACTTGAAGACTGCAGTCATGTCCCCTCTAAGCCTTCTTTTTTTATTTTGATGTGCCTGAAATGGAAACATTCAAGAGACTTAAATTTTAACATCACAATTCACAGAGTTGTTCAAAATGATTTGTGATTTGTGTGCTAAAACTGTTTTCTGCTTGAGAAAGAAAATCAAATATTGTTGTATTACTTATTCTTGCAGTTTTTTAAAAAAAAATAAAGCAATTTCAAGTTTTGTGCTTTTCATTTTTCCTACAATTCATCTGTTTTTGAAAATTGGTTAGCAGTGGGGGGTGGCAAAAGTAGCCTTGCCTAGGGCGCAAAAAAAGCCTGGCACTGGCCCTGAGTTCAGAACTAAAGAAACAGAGATGATGATAGCGAATAGAAGGGATGTTATGGGAGTTATAATACCTGTCCAGATGTGCAGAGGTCCATGGAGAAGAGATTATGGCCCACACACAGTTTGAGGGTGAGCTGCCAATTGGCATCTGGGGCAGATACACTGTTGACGCCATGTGCTTTGGTGGATATAGACATGGGAAAACAATGCAGACCAGTGGAAGGCCTTGAGGGGCTTGTCTCAGGTGAAGACAAAAGATTACTTGAACCAATAAGGAGTCCCAGGTGGTGTGACACCGGGAGGAACAAACCTAGGTGTGACCAATGAGGTCCCAGTGGGGCAGAGTCTGGATTCACAATAGCATTGATGAGATTAGCCAGGTGCTGGATGGCTCTACTGGAACTGGATGAATGGGTTCGATGACCACTGATGGGCCTGCCAAGACAGGCTGAATAGGTTCCCAGGTTTACACAAAAGGTGGGAAATGGGTCCTTGATTAGCATCAGGAAGGACCATTAATAATTTGAATGATTGATTGGTTTTATCTTGGTATCCTGAGGGATGGGGCAGGAAGGACAGATTTTAGACAAAAGAGTTTTCACATAGGTACAGGAGTCACACAAAAGGGACTACATGCAGGTTGAGAGACAGAAGGGCTATTCGCCAGGTGGCCACTGAATAGCTTGAGAAATGTAGATACTGTACCTGGTGGAACCCATTGTTATTCTATATGCATACCTCTGCTGGTTGGAGGTGGAAATTGGAGTTGGTCTTGGAGGGCCGCCTGAAATTTAAACCCTTTTGCAAAGCTATGGCTAGCTCTGTGGCTCAGGCTAAGAGTGTCTTCCTTGGCCTGAGTTTGTGGGTCTCTGGTTCAGATCAAAAGTGGGGTGTTCCGCGATTTGGGCTACCCATGAATAAGGCAGCATCTCTGGGCTGCGAGGGCTCTCTGGAAAGAGCATTCTGTCCATAACTGAACTCCACATGGCCTCACCTCTTCCCACAACACTATGGTTGGTTCTTTTTTTCATTAAACTTTCAAGTTCATTTCAAAGAAGAATATTGGGCAGCTTCCTGGTATTGTCAAATAGCTGTCTCTGAAGAAAAAATGCTTTTAAAAAACTTTGGTTATAAATAATTTAAAATATTTCCATATTATCTATGAAAAATAATTGTGTAAAATTAATTCATAAAATGTTTTTTGAGTTGAAAATAATGATCTTCATCAGGTTTATATTCAGGTGAACCATGAATGGATGCCAGTTTGTAATAAAAATATTCATAGCTCCATCTGTACAGGGAAGGGGCCACATCTCCATGGCAGATCATCTGTTTTGCATGTCAAAGGCCCAAAATGCAATCCCCAGTTTCTCCGGTTAAAAAACAATTTTACTCTGCCCCCAGTTTTTTACTCCTCCCCAGGTTTTCACTATCATTTTAGCAACTTTCCGTGCTCATACTCTTTTATACAGTTTCATATACCATTTAATAAAATGACCTAAATAAAATGTATGGATTACTACTCAAGTTAAAGTGCACATGTAGGGCCTCTTCCAATATTAACTTAGTGGCACTGGAGTTACTGCTGCCTAGTTCCTCTCCTTACTCTTTGGTAATGTCAGAACCCAGAGCCAACAACCCAATTCCTTTGCTGTTTAACATTGCTTAGTTAATTGTAGGAAGCTGCATCCTCCATATGGAAGTTGAAACTTTTGTATTGAACCTTGGATCAAGGTTCTTGACCAGGTTTACATTTGGTTACATTAGCATGGATCCAGTGATACACAAGTGAAAACATAAATAGACTTAATGTGGTTCTGCCTGTGCAAGATCTGGTACAACATTCAATTCTTTCATCCCTATATAATACAGTTCCCATGAATTGGTTGCACAAGGTATTGAGCAAGTGGAAATCCAAGTGGGAATAAGATATTTGACGTACTGCAAGCAGTTGCTGCTGTCTTTGTCTTGCATTTTCATTTGTTCAGGAGCTCTAATGCTAGCCAATTTTTTTCTGCTGGAACCATTGAATTGTCTTAATGGAAAGCAAAGATATTCTTAACAAACCATAGTAGCCATTCAAATGCAGCTATATTTTCTACATCTTATAATATTTTTATCAAATTAATTCCTCTTCCCCATCCTTTGATCTCCTAAAATACAAGAGTATGCCAATTTGTATTTTGTTCTCTACCATGTTCAGAGCAGAACTTCAGACTGCATTTGGTTGCACATATGGAATACTCCGGGGGGAGGGGGGGGATCACATTCCACTTTTTCTTCAGTATAGCTATATTCTGTAGCCCTGCAAATGCCACCACTGCACTATTACAAGTTCGGCTGAATAATCCTGACAAGTTACTAGCAAACCTTAAATACAAATTGAATTTTTAGTCTCCCTTTATGGTGGCAAATTGGCTATGTCCTCATTTTCAGCTTCTCCTATCAGAGTTTAGCTGGTTTGTACTAGGGCTTGTACATCATATGGGCTTAAAATCATTGTTACCAAAGTAACTCTCTGTCCTTGTTGCCAAAGGCACTAAATAAAGAAGATCAACTTATTATGAACTGTTGTACTAACAGATTACTCCTTTTGCTGGTTGTACATGTAAAGCACAGGACATTGAGTCAGAGGAGCTCGTTTCTATTAATGGATCTGTCAAGAAGTTGCTCTGCAACCTTGAGCAAGCTTCTTCTGCAGCTAATTAATGCTTTTCCTGTCTAAGTTAATACTGGTTGAACATAAACTGTTAAGGGTACCTAAATTTAGGCATATGAATTCGAAATGATTTGCCCAAAGATACCTGCCCCCAAGCGTCTGAGACTACTCTTAAGGAAACTCATACACCACTTCAAGATAGTTAATCCATTCTTTTTATCTGATTTTAGTTTATTCAAAATTCCTACCCAGCCAAACCCTACAAATTGCTCTTTGGAAACAGCATTCATGCTCATCTAAACCTCAGCTTATCTAAATGTTCATGCTGGCTCAGATAGATGCGAGCCCACTTGTTGACCTGACAAAGTAGTTCTTAGGTGTATGTAGAGGATCCAAAATATACCAAACTCTAGGTCGCTTTTAAGATTTCTCATTGGATGGGAGGACAGTATTTCCAGGTAGGCCTCCCCAGCCAATTTGCATGAAGAGAGAGCAGTGACATCTTGGCTAGTGAGATCTGGCCTCCATGCCATGGTTCAAGGTATCCTTGATCAGTTTGAAGAACCCTGCTATGCCCACAGTCATAATAAGTAACAGGAATTCTATTGGTTTAAACATAAGTTCATTTCATGGGAGGTGGGCTGTGGACAGTGCAATCACCCTTCTAAAACCACTGAATTCAATAGATATGAAAGGGTATCATTTTGGTTAGGAGTGTACTGCTTTACCTTTGCTGTTTTTAAAAAGCCAGTTTTTGTAAAGATCATAGCTGATCAAAAACTCCATCTCAGGAACTAAGCCAGTCATGTAAGCATCCAAGGTTTAATACCTCGGCCAAAATACATGTTATATTTGAAACGTGGGGACATGGATGCCCAGCCTGCCTCATAGCCAAATGTTAGAGTGCAGACTAAGGTTTAACATCCTTTAAAAGCATCTTCATTGCCCTGCATGGGTCCAAATGCTGAGAGATGGGGAAAGGGCCTTCAGACTTCCCTCCCAGGCCATATTCACCCATGAAAACAGCCATGGAGGAAAGGCCCATTTGGCCCTTCCTCTGGCTCCATGTGTCCATTCTCAGGGCACATGGAGCCAAAAGAAAGGGCAAACCCTGTGGCCATTTTTGCCGGCAAAACTGGCTCAGGAGAGAAGCCCTTCCTTTGCCCTTGCAGTCTTTGGAACTGCATGGGGTGACAAAAACATTTTAAAAGGGTTTCAAAAGTTACTCTCTCATGAATGTTCTGCTCAGTTCACCCTACCAAGAACAGGACAGATGGAATAACAGTTGTCTTGCAGAGACAACAAGCTTACCTGGCAGCCTTTAGAGCAAGGGGTGTATTTTCTCTGTCTTACACAAACTCCAACTATGGAAATCCCAGAGTGAGCTGGAGAAGTCCATTAGTATCCCAAAGGGTTAATGTTCTCTAAAAAGTGGCATCATACTGAAGATCAGCAAGATCATGACCAATGTTCCCTCTAATCTGCGGAGTCTTGTGAGTAAAAATTCTACTTTGTGAGCTCCTGGCATTAAAGTCGTGAGCAAGTGATTTGGCTGCTGCATAAATTAGTTGGCTATGGAGCCATCCTTCCTGAGCTAAGACAAAAATGTGTGAGCCAGAGGCTAAAAAACTGTGAGCTAGCTCACATTAACTCAGCTTAGAGGGAACACTGATCATGACATGCAAAACTGTACATGTTCATAGTGAACCCCATTTGCCTTTACATTATATTCAGTCCCTGAAATCTCCAGTGGAAAAGTGGCAGGTACCAGGAAAGGTGCTTCTTTGCCTGATAGCCTGGAGAACTTTCCCCATACTGAGTTAGTTGGGCCAAAGGTAGCTTTGTACAGACAAAACTGTACTGTCACATCACAAATTGCAAGCCTTATTTTAAAAAGCTTCATGCCAAGCTCCATACAGCTGGAACAGGTCTTTTCTGGATCTAGGAGCCCTTGCTCAGTAGCATGGCATATGATCTACATGCTGAAAGTGCCAAGCTATCTCATGTGAGAAGTCTACATGAGTCCTTGGAGAGCTTGATGCCACTCATTTAGTATAGGGCTAAATGGATCAATGCTATAATGTCTTGGCATACTATAACAAATTAGAGAGTAGAAAGGATAAACCCAGTGAACTAAAACAACACTCGATATATAAATTCACTTAGAACTATAGAAGTGATAGGGGGAAATCCCTTCTCCAATTTAATTTTTACACAATACAATATATGATGAATCAATATCCAAATTCCCAGTACTGTAGAATCATAACATTTGAAAACAATAAATGTTTCTCAAAAGATATGATATTCCTGCAGGTGAAGATACAGAGAGGAGAACTTGGGAAGAAGATCTTAACTTGTGGGCTGGACAGTACAGGGTAGGAGACCAGATCTCCCTCTTCATTGCCTGCTGCCATTCAGCAGGGCATGAGGGGGATTGCTAGAAAAGAGGCATCACACAAACAGCATAACATCATTTTCTGTGAATACCTGAAAGTAATGTCACATCACCAACGTGACACTGACACAATGCTCTGGGATTTGGACAGACCTCTGTGGTTTTACCATAGAATTTTGGTGAATGCCAGAGCCTTATGCTGGTATCATGTCAGTGACATGACATCACTTCCCATCATTCCCCTGGCCCCACACCTTCTCTCTCCCTCTGGTTGCCAATGGCTGACAACCCTAGTATGGGGAGAGGTGCTCCAAGTTACTCCTCCATTCCCAAGAACCAGCACTTTGACTTGTGCAAGGAAAGTTCTAGAGGGGAGATTATGGTGAGCAGGAACTTACCCAAAAGCTATCCTATGATGCCTCAATGTCACTTCCAGCTGCATAATCAGAAGTAACATTACTACATCACTAGGTGTTCTAAGAGCCCCCAAAACTCTGCCGTAAAAACCGTAGAGTTTGGGGAGAATTCTGAAACATCCCACAACATGGTAGCATCACTTTTGGTTATGCAGCCAGAAGTGACACTGAGCATCTCAGAACACTATCCCCCCCCCCCATTAAGCAATAGGCTCAGACCAAGGGCAGGAGGTTTTCCACCAAAGCAGGCAACCTGGCCTTGTACTGGAAAAAGATGGGCAGAGAGACAAGCATCCTATTCTGTGGAGCTTCATAGATATATAGATTACGAAATGAGTGTCGGACTCATTAGTAGCCATTTTGAAAGGCCTGATGTCTTTAAATGCAGGTCTGTGCAATTCCTGTGTAAAACAGGAGGTACATCTGAAAAGTCCCAAGAAGTACGTAGACATCATCCTCCTCCCACCTACCATTTACTTCCACAATGTGCTTTTCCTGGCCCTTGTCTCCCAACCACACTGCAAAAGTAAATGTGAGCTTGGCTTAGAAAAAAGTTCCTTGGAAGAATACATCAAAAGAAGCCACAAACAGAGGTTACAGACTCTTGCACCCACATGCCACTTTGGTCCTTGAAGTTTCATCGCAACTCCTGCTTTAAAAAAGAATATCACACACCCACTTTATGGGTGTGTCACCTTCACCCCTCAGCTGGGCCTTTCTGCTGGGTTGGCTTTCCATGCCTTTTTCTTCTGCCTCCTTGAAAATACAAAATTTCATGTCACTTTTTTTTTTCCTTCCTCAGCATCCTGTCTACTAGTTTGCACACATGCTGGTAATATACGTGCTTGCATTCTTGGCTGCCTTTGCTCATCCCCATCTGCTAGTTTGGCATCATGCCTGCTCACAGGTTGGTTGGGCTATTTCTATACAACAGGGATGCCAGATTGTAGTGAACCTAGAGGGGCATTACACATAGTACTGCAGAATACCCTGTCCTCTTCAAAAGAAACTGTCCCAGACACTCTAGGGAATGCTGCAGTTCCTATATTTTTATCTTATTCAACAAGTTATGAGGAGTATTTTTTTTAAAAAAACAAACCACACTGAAGGTGTTGAGAGAGAGAACCTGATTACTGTATTGACTTCAATATAGATTATTTGATTGATCTCCCTGTTGCATAATACTAGAATTCAGGAGCACTTAATTAAGTAGAAAAGCAATAAATTCAGCATGGAACTCTCTTACTCAGTCACACATGCACACTTACTCTCAAGTTTTTAACTCAGTTACTCAATTGAGGTACTTTAATTAATGAGTAATTAAATTGTGGAGTGCATTCCCAGAATACATAGTGGTGACCACTAGCATAGAAGGCTTTAAAGGAGGAGTAAACTTATTAATGGAGGATAGGTCCATCAGTGGCTACTAGCTGTGATGAGGAAATGAAACCTCCACACCCAGAGAAAGGAAACCTCTGAATACCACTGATAGGAAGCCACATCAGGGGTTTGGTGTAATGGTTCACGGACTCTAATCCGGGATAACCGGGTTTGATTCCCCACTCCTCCACTTGCACCTGCTGGATGACCTTGGGCAAGACATAGTTCTGACAAGAGCTGTCCTTGAAAAACAGCAGTTTCTGTCTGAGCTCTCTCAGTCCCACCTATCTCACAGGGTGTCTGTTATGGGGAGGGGAAGGGAAAGGAGTTTGTAAGCCGCTCTGAGACTCCTTTGGGTAATGAAGGGCGCGGTATAAATCCAATCTCTTCTTCTTCTCTAGTGTCCTGTTTCTTGGCCCTATAGTGCCATTGGGTGGCCACTGTCTGAAACAGGATGAAGGACTAGATGGAGTCCAGTGGCAAGATCCATCAGGGTCAATGTTCCCTCTAAGCTGAGTGAGTGTGAGCTAGCTCACACTCACTCAGCTTAGAGGGAACCCTGATCAGGGTTCTTGTGTTCTTACACTGGTAAAATTAAGATTCTTAGTTAAAGGGACTAAAAACCTGAACTGTGAATCAGGAAGCCCCTAGTTCAAATCTTACGCCTGCCATAAATTCACTGGTTTGTCTCTCAGCTCAGTCCCCCAACAATAATACTTAGTAATTTTGACCTACTGCATAGAGAAATTTGAAGGACTGAGATATATGCAAAGCATTTAAATACTTTGCTAGGATGACACTCTAAAACACTCTAAATACTAAGCACTGAGTTGTAGTCTCAGTGAGAAGGCAGACAGATAGACTAGACAGACAGATAGATGCAAAGCCATTAGTTTATGGAAGAGATCTTTCCCAGCTGTCAGCTGCAGGCCCTTGCCGCACCTAAAAAGCTGCTTCTCATGATCAGAGAAGCATCAGGAACTGTGTGGGACAGCAGGAATATTGGGAAAAAAACACAATTATACCCCCATCATGTCAATGTAGCCTGGATCTATGGATCTCACTGGTAATCTAGCAGTCCTGCAGTTCTACGTCATGTCAGTCGGCATTAAACACTTCAATAGAGCTGATGAGCAACAGAGCAAATGCATTTGCAATTAAAGGCTAAGTGTTACTGCTTATGTCAAGTTGAGGGAATCTAACACTAGAAAATTAAAAAGAGAATTAGCCCTGTGGACAGCAGGGCTGTGGTAAATTATAGAAGCCAGAACCAAAATGTTAAACACCAACAAAAACACTTGATTATGTGTTGAAATGATATCACACTAGGACACTTTTAAGTGGAACTGATGACTTGGTGGTCAGTATGCCAAACACAGCGGTCAATGTATTACTAGCCCCCCCCCCTCAAAAAGATCACTTGGATTCTAACAAAGTTTCAAGGGCCTGGGTCACTTCATAGAGTCCAGAAAGCCGGGGTATGGGGCTGCTGAAGGTGAGTAGTAGCATACCTGTTCTAATCAAACATCTTGTGATCCTTCTGAGCGTCAGGCAGGTTCCACCACCTCATGTTCATGAATTCTGTGACATAGCAATAGAAGTTATGTGCGTGTGTGTGAAGTGCCATCAAGTTGCAGCTAAATTATGGCCACCCCTCAAAGGGTTTTCAAGGCAAGTAAAAAGTAAAGGCAGTAGAAAAAAGCACCTTAAATCCTAACAAAATAAGTGACGGTATCTGAAGAAGTGAGCAGTGACTCACGAAAGCTCATACCCCACCACATATTTTGTTAGTCTTTAAGGTGTTACTGGCCTCTTGCTCTTTGCTACTGCTACAGACAAACACAGCTACCCATCCTAACCTAAGCAGAGGCCTTTTGCCATTGCCTTCCTCCGCAGAATCTTCCCTGGTGGTGTCCCTTCCAAATACTGACCCTGCTTTGCTTCTGAGATTTGACAAGGTCAGGCTATACTATGCCATCTTCCCTCCCCTTTGCATATATAACTGGAATAATGGTTTTATATATAACTGGAATAACAAACTGGAAAGCAGAATATGAAAGAATGAGATCTCCACCAAAAAATGTAAAAGCAACATAACCTTTCCTAGTTCAGGTTCTAAAAACACTGGATCACTTTTTGACACAATGCATAAGCTTTAATGGTTTCATAAACCCCCATCCTCTGGCAGATTATTATTATTATTTTTGGTGGATGGAGGTTGATTGAAAACATCCATAGAAGGAACTAATAAAGCTAGCTGAGTAGGCTATAGGAGGTGAAATTGGCTGATTAGATTCAGTTTAGACAAAGGCAAGCTAGTGCACAATGAAAGGAAGGAACAATGTGAACTGCTCATAGACATTGATGGATTGTAAATTAACTGTAAACACTCGGGAGAAAGACCTAGAAATTATTGTTCAGTTTAACAAACACATGCACCAAACTGTTAAAGTAGCCAAAAAGGCAAACCAGATGTTATGTTTTACTTTAAAAAGAAATCTAAATAAAAATGTAAAGTATAAAAGCACTCCTGAAAATATTATAACACTCATATAAATTATATATCCTTTGGTTATAAATTCTGTTTTGTCAATCAATTTTACAGTCCTCAAAACCTGGAACTCTGGGTTTTGAAGCTATTAGCTATGCGGTGCTGGAGACTGGGGTAATACATTTCTGTTTCACATGAGAACTGGCTATAGGATGTACCTCAAATTCATAGAAAGGAACTTTCCACTTGACAGACGTGATAAACTGTCAGAGACACCTTTTCACACTTTTTCAAAATGAATTCTTCATTATAAGTAAGGGCCAAACCACACACAACAAGGGGTTTCTGTGACTGGTCTTCCCAGTGTGTTTTTGTTTTTACTCTGAAGCAAGTTCAAAGAATCTTCATTTGATTACCAAAGCAGTAATAGTGGATAGAATGTTTAACTTATCTTAACTTATCTAAACAGCAACCCCACCCACTATTGGGTAGGCTTGCCTGCCAGCCTCCAGATGGACCTGGAAATCTCCTGCTGACAGAGATCAGCTCTCCTGGAGAAAACAACTGCTCTGAAGGGTGGACTCTATGGCATTGTACCATGCCGAGGCCCCTCCCCTCCCCAAACCCCTCCCACTCCTGGATCCACCCCCAAAGTCTCCAGGTATTTTCAAACCCAGACCTGGCATCCCTGCTATTGGGCGTGTTTTAAACTTTGCTAAACATTCAAGAGATCTAATAATGGATCTCTGACATCACATGAGCCAGTTTGGTGTAGTGGTTAAGTGCGTGGACGCTAATCTGGGAGAACCGGGTTTGATTCCCCACTCCTCCACTTGCACCTACTGGATGACCTTGGGCAAGCCATAATTCTGACACAGCTGTTCTTGAAAAAGAGTTCTCTCAGCCCCACCTACATCACAGGGTGTATAGTATAGTATAGTATTCAGTTTATTCGGTATATCACCAGCCCAATTACAAACAATACAAAAGGGTACCAATAATATATATATAAAATATTTAAATATAAAACTGCATTTGATCTGCATATGTTAATTGCAAAATTACTAAAACTCTAAATTTCTACAATACTCTATCAACTGTTATTCAACAGGGTGTCTGTTGGGAGGGGAAGGGAATGGAGTTTGTAAGCCGCCCTGAGACTCTCTTGGGTAGTGAAGGGTGGGGTATAAATCCAGTCTCTTCTCTCTTCTTCTCTTCTTCATGTGCTTTTGCCCTAAAAGTCAATCTACTACAAGAATAGGCTGGCTAGTTTCTTCTGGGACTCTTGTTGCTCCCAAGCCCCCACAGTTAAGGATAACAGGGCATTGGCCTACTAATCCCAGTTCACAATTTAGTGGTAAAATTACTTTCTTAAAAGTTTATAACATCTTCAGAAAACTTGCAACTATAGGAAGCCAAATATACATGTGACTTGACTTTTCTTTTGAGATTGCCTGCTCACATATGCTCTGCCTGTTTTGTAAATAACATGTATTCTGGATTGTAAACCTTTTCAGTATTTTAACCAGGGGGACCTATTGATATTGGTCATTATGATGGTCCTGTCCACTTCCTTTCCTCAGAGGCAAGATTTTCCCTCCATTTTTCTTTCCCTTAACTGACTGAACCACCCTAGTGATGTATTTCTTCCTTGCTGAAGACTCTGGCTGTCCCACTCTGTCACTGACCATTTCTGCAAAAGCACAACCCCCGTATCAGCATTCTTAAATATTCAAACCAAGTGAAAGGTTCTGCAAATGCTTCTGCATCCCCAAGGAGTTGATCCAAATGTTCTGTCGTCTTACCACATGCTTGCAGAATCCTGCTTTTCCACGAAGTTTTCTTTGCTTCAGATCTCATTTTGCAGTGATCTAGTGGGGAACCCCAGCATTCGAAGTGATTTTTCCTGCCCTGCCACCATTTTCTTGTGTCGTCGTTGCCCTCCGTTGCATGTGTTAATCACACCTACCAGCTACCCCCGTGCGTTTGTCCAGACACAGTCACCATTTTTAAAAAAAAGAGATATGCAACACTCTGTAGACCAAAACAATGCAGCAATGTGATTAGGTCTCTTTAAAAAAACAGCTGCATGGCACCTGGTGCCATGGCTCACTTGGGTTAAAGTGCCTGTCTAGTAAACAGGAGGTCCTGGGATTGAGTCACAGCTGGGAGGAGAAATGTTTGCAGCTCCATCCTTATCCGGTTCAGATTTTCTTTTCTTTTTCTTTTTCTCAGTTATACTGGAAGAGTGTTAGGACTTAATTTAAGAATACTATAACCTAATAACTGTAGTCAGTAGACGTCACCAGTGGAGCGGAGACATGACATTTGCTTAACATAGTGCGTAGTGATTTGTGTCAGAGTTGGCTAGTACGGAAAAAAGATTTTGTATGATTTATTTCATTGTTCTTCTCCTCTTGGATGGTATTTGTAAAATAAAAGAGGGGCTTTGCAGGGATCACGGCCCCTTTAAATACCCACAACTTTCAAGGCATGTAAGGGGATCATGGTCACTTTAACTCATGTCTCTGCATGAGTGTAAAATCAATCCCAGGACCTCCTGTTTACTAGATAGGTGCTTCAACCATGTGAGCCACAGCACCAGCCACTAGAGTGAGCAGCAGAGCAGCCTTCCTGTATCTTAGAAAACCTCCTGAGCGCTGATTTCCGCCCTCCATTTCAATCCACGAGTAATCCTGTCCGTGCAGCTGTTTTTTTGAAGATCTAATCTCACTGCTGCATTGTGTTAGTTAACACAGCATTGTAACGTGATCGATATTTCTTGTTTTAAAAAATGATGCATATTTCAGGACAGATGTGGGGGAGGAGTGAGAGAAGGGCTAAAAATCCATTTGGTTGTTTTTCCCATCCAAATCTTTCCCAGGCTACTTTCCCATTCTTTGTGATGAAAGCATGGGAGCAACAATGCTATTGCATTGTTATGATACTGCGCATGCACAAAAAAACTCCCAAAAAGGCAGCTGATCCTTGGATGATGAAATGCATGCTGGGAGGAGGCATGGCACCCATCTGAATTCATTGTGGAATGCATGCAGTGGGTCGAACATGGGGAAACCCAAAGAAAGAGCCCTATTGTGGAAGAAGTGCTGCAAAATCAAAGCAATACATGGAGATTCAAATCACCAGTAAACAGAGGAAATGGTCACAGTACAATATTTTGGCTGTTGGCTCAGCCCAGGAACTTGAGGGAAGGATCAGGAGCCCACTTTAATTTAAACAACTTAAATGGCACTCGAGGCATTTTGAAATTCAAAAATAACAAAATATTTTATTTAACATAAATCATAAAACATAAATAAATAAAAGGTGAAATCAGGGGTTGAAATTTCTGAGATAAAACCAGTACATGCACAGGTTTTAGTTCTTATGTTTCAGGCTTAACCTATTCAGCATTATTTAAATCTTTATGTTGATAGGCTTTTGTTCTAGTGTTTTCCCCAAACAATTCAGTACACTTTCCAGAAGGCTGGTACAACTCTTTCCAGAACCCAAACCCTGACTCTTAAGGTCTCCAAAGACAGTTTCTAACCACACCAGACAAGGAATCTCTTCACTCTTCAGAGCTAACTCCCTTTTTGACTGGGCAGGGAAATTATCCTGTCACTCGACGATCTATCCCCTTTCTTGACCTGAATGGGAGTCTCCGTCTAAGTACCCACTCATGCTTGCCAACTTTCCCCAGTTCTGTCTGTGTTAAATTGCTCTCAGTCATGGGTGAATTTCAAAATTGTCAGTACTTGGCTCTTCTCAGCTAGGGCTGAAATTTGACTGAACTCCTCAGCATCTACTTGAGAAGTCTTTCTCTGTTCAGCTGATGCTAACCTCAAGGCTCTCTGGTTCTGTGAAGAATTAACCCTTCACAGTCCTTTATCTGTTTGTACAGTACTTTTAAGCTTTTAAAAAGTGCAGACTGTGTCATTTTACAAATCTGAGATTTAACCTGGCTTTGTGCTACAAAAGCCACAATCTTACACATGCTTACTTATCTTGAGTCTTGAGACAGTAGCCAATTTGGGGGTCTAAATAATTTGTTGTGGTTATGTGTGATACCAGAATGATCTCCTCTGTAATAAAATATCCCACACAAACTCAAACATAACATAGTCCATGCAGATTCAGTTTAAGTGAAATGGTAAAATTCTAGCAGGTCAGCAAACACTCTGGCAGTCTCATTCATCCAAAAGAAATAAAAACTTTGAGGGTACAACACAACAAGACATGAGAACTCTATGATCCTAGTGGGTTACATGAACACCCGCCATGTGGGGCAATTTGGATCTGGACAGTGGTATGAAGGATGGAGGTTTACACCTCCCACCTCCCCTGTGCCATTTGCCTATGAAAAAATAATCCTCGGCTGTTATTAGCTTCATTGTGGTGGAGAAGCAGTTTGTGTCTGCCTTTTTCCCCTACCAGAACAGTTAAATATCAGCTTAGGGGGACTCAGTTTCCACAAGGATATAGCATATGAAAAGGTGAAGTAGTCTTCTCCTCCACCATAGGCCTGATCCACATCATGACACCCCCCCTTCCACTTTAGAAAAACATGCTTGAAGATCTGGTCCCACTTCTTGTGCCTTGTTCCCCCACTCTGATGACACTTCATTATTGCTTATGGTCAAAGGCAATACCTAGCACACTGGTGCAGCTATGCTTTTAAAAAATGATAACATTGACACTGGCTCTAGTAAGTTTTCCTATGCAGTCCTCACTGAAATATACAGGAAGTTTGCAAGAAGAACAATGTTCACCTATTCATTTTAGCACCGCATATTGTACCTGCTTTTCCTTCCTACTGTAGCTAACAGCAGCTCTGGGAGGTGATTTCAGTTGAACAAAAAGTGTCAAGGAGAATGACTTAAAACCCCAATACAATTCTGAGGGTTCTGCAGGTGTTTTGTAAGATTATAGAAAACACAGGTTGATCTGATCTAGAATGAAATCTTCCTTCCCCTCCCTTCCTCATGTTAAACTCACAACAATGCAATTACTCTGCCCCATCTCCCAGAGGTATACCGTGCATGCACTTTGCCAGCCCAGGCAGACAATAACTGATGGTGTAGGAATTGTTCATTTCCAGTGTACACACAGAGGCAAGCTATGTTTCAGCTGGTTATTATTGTACGTAAACAGTGAAGAAGACTAAAATGAATTAATATTAGCAGAGATTCAAAACTGATTAGTTAGCCTAACTTAATGTGATGTATACGGATTGTGTTTGTATTTATGTTTTGTTATGGCCAATGGCTAATACAATAGATGATGATGATGAAACTGATTAGTTAGCCAGAATGGTCATGGAAAATTCTAGCTTGCCGTATAGCTACTGTGTCTACATTTTTGCTCATCCAGTATATAGAATTTGTGTCACCTGTTTCTCAGGGATTTTTCCTTGCTCAGTGTTATATTTAGTAAAAGAAAAGGGGGGCACAGTGGTGGGAGGCCACATCTTTACCACTGCACAGAACTGTGCCAATCAACAAGCATTCATCATCCACATTGTATACAGCATAATGTGCTTTAGCTTATTAGTGGACAGGCACCATAGCTTGTAAATCAGATCCATTTCCAAATCAAGAAAACTAAATTACAGTGGACTGACAGCTGTTTGCTGATCCCTTTCAAACAATTTGGGAGCCTCAACCCAGTTCCTAGTGGACAGGTGCATTTGTCACACGCTCACACACACACACCACAAACAAAGCCTGCCATCATAACTGGCATTAATTGAAGACCTGTGTTGAAATTTATGAGAGAAAGCAACTAGCAATGAAAAGGAACCCAAACAATACTTGAAACTGTAAAATGACAACCGCAAAAACACACAGAAAATTGCTGCTGTACAGTACATTTTAGGGGAAACACAGACTTGCAAGCTGTCCAGACATTCTTAGCTCTGCAGTTTTATACTAGTGTAACTCTTTTCCAAAGGTCATTCATCATAACTTAAGGGAAATCTATTGCCAAATACTGGTTTTGGTGGAGATGGAACTGGCAGCTTGGAGGAGCAGGGAGAAAACTGGCAGGGTTCATGCATGTGCCATCCAGAAACCTTGTCAGCTGTCACAGAACAAGCTATGTTTTTCCATGCTCCTCATAAAGCCGGTTGTTTTGACACAGTGGGGCTGGGGCTCCTACACTTCAAGAACTCTGAGGAGTGAAAGATATATTATAGCTCCCTGGAGGAACCATTTTTAATTAGGAAAAAGTAAACATGCACTGTGGGATTTGATTGGAAGCTTACTCTGCTCCTTGCCCTGGTCATCCAAACAGTACTTTAATAATCTGAACTTTATTCTAGAGTGTGACAGAACAATGGGAAGTGGCTTTCTATTATATGTCCATGTTCCTAGTTACAGTTTTATAAGTATGCAACATTGCCCCCACCCTCTCAAAGCATCCCTATGTATGCCCCATTTATGTACCATATTGTTCTATATTCCATTGCAACTATTTATATATTTTTATTATTATTGATCATTAATCAAAAACACATAGACGAGCATACATATGCAACCAACCACAAAATATCCAAGCAGAAAAGAAGAATAGATATACATATATATGTGTATCTCACATTATTTGCTCCACATGTAGGCAAGTTAAGTCAGATATTTGCAACTCTTTATATCAAGGCCCAGGGGACTCAAAAGGAAAGCATACATTTTGGTTAAACTCTCAAACACAACATGTGAAGCAGACACCATACAGTTGGAAAGTAAAATTTGGTTTCACTTACTGGGAAAAAAAATTAAGCACATTGTCCTAAATTCCAAGTCTGGCCCATTTCCTAGCATGAGTTTTAGCCTCTCGAGGTATATTTTGTTTGCATACATAGGAATGCCACTTGACAAACCCTCAGACTCATCTGAGATAATTTTCACTGTGCCTTATATACCTGGAGGCTGACCTTATCATCTCCCTTGATTCATCCTGTCTGGTGCAGTTGCCCAAATAAATAACATCTTTCTGCCTTTGGCTGGCCATTTAAATCTGTCCAGCATCACTTAAGCAACCAATAAAAATAGACATAAACACGCAAGAAGATATGAGGACTTGCAGGAGGCATCTTATTTCTCCCTCCCCCATTATTTCCTATTTTCCTTTCCTGAAAGTCCTATAGTCTCTCCTCTTTTTTTGCTTCCTTCTCTCCTCCTAGGGTTGCCATCCTGGAGATCTCTTGTAATCACAATGGATAACTACAGAGATCAGTTCCCCTTAGGGTTCCAGCTCCAAGTTGGGGAATTCTGGAGATTTGGGGGTGGAGGATTGAGAGGGCAAGGTCTGGGGAGGGAAGAAACTCAACAAGGTATAATACCATAGAGTCCAACCTCCAAAGTAGCCATTTTCTCCAGGGGAACTAATCGCTATCATCTGGAGAGCAGTTGTAACTCTAGGTGATCATCAGCCCCCACCTGGTGGTTGACAACCACAGTTTCCCCAGAGAAAATGGCCACTTTGCAGGATGAAGCCGATGGCATTATACCTTTCTGAGGTCCCTCCCCTCCTCATGCCCCACCCTCCCCAGGTGCCACCCTGAAATCTCCAGGATTCTCCTAACTTGGAGTTGGCAATCCCATCTCCTTCCTACCCAACAGCCAAACTGCCTTTATCTGTCCCTCTGTCTTAAGCTTCCCCTGCCCAGCAGCCTCTGCCTAGGAAAACTGTGGCCCAGTTGTGTTGTGCCACAGTTCCCTGCCTCATTGTCTCCTTCTCAGCCATTTGCCAACCTACCTTTTATCTGCATCACATCTTCAGCTATATTTATTATTTATTTATATTTATACACCACCTTTGTCCACAGTGGGAACCAAAGTAGTTTATATTATTCTCCTCCTTTTTATCCAACAACAACCCTGTGAGGTAGATTGGGCTGAAAGTATGTGACCGGTCCAAATCACTCACTGAGCTTCCAAAGCAATATGGAAATTCAAACTTGGGTCTCCCAGACCTTACTCTGAAGCTCTAATGGCTATACCACATTGGCTTTCATACAGTGGCTACTGTTGAAAAGTAGATGGCAGCCAGGCCTAGTTGAGTCATGCAAGTTAGGTGGTATCAAGTCACCCAGAGGTAGCTTCCAGGCCTAGAATTTCCAGCTTTCAGGTGGGAACTGGAGATCTCCCAGAATTACAATTGAATTCTAGATGCAGTGATCATCCTCCTGGAGAAAATGACTGCTTTAGAAGGTGGACTCTATGGCCTTATAACCAGATGAGGCCTCTCCCTTCCCCAAACCCTGGTCTCCTCAGATTCCACCACAAGAATCTTCAGGAATTTCCTAACCTGGAGCTGACAACCCCAGCCAGGCCTACCCCTGATGAGTCTTCCCTCAAAGGTCAAAATTGGTCTGGAAAGGGCCCTTCCCCCCCCCTAGTTCCTCACATTATATCCTGGAATACTGTGGTTGCCTAGCAACAGCCACTGAGGGAATCCCTTACTTAAAGCTACAGGGGCTCCTTTTATCATTTTCTGCTTTTTAAACCCCCAATATAAGATGCTTTGCTATAGTCCATCCAATTATGATGTTCAAATTAAGCCTCCTTTTTCTGATCTACTGACATCAAAATCATATACTGATACATTTTAATTTTCACCTAAACATCTACATTTTGAACTATAGTGATTTTGTAGCACACATTTCACCAAGAATCAGCCCACCATGTTAAGATTCTTGTCTATCATCATTGCCACTCATATTTGACCCAATCACCTGTTGAGCTTAACCAGGAATTAAACTCAGGACATCTGGCTTCATATAGTGTGCTTCAGTTACTGAGCAATGAAAGCATTCTCACTGTATCAAAACGTATCTGCAGCTAGTTGAACCTTCTGTGGATCTCATGCCTTGCTTAATTGTTAGCCACTCTCAGTTTGCTTTAACGTGATTTTACTTTTACATGTTCATTGGAAATGGCCTTATAACTATATGTGGAGTAAGGATGCGTGTTTGGATATTTCTGCCCCAAATATATTTATTTATTTATTTATTTATTATTTTGCTTTTCCATTTATACCTCACCCTCCCCACCAAAGCAGGCTTAGGGCGGCTTACATAAGAAAAATACGTCTGAGAAATACATCTGCGAAATACCTTAACAATATTTTAGGATATATTCAGGTGTCCGGGTGGTATTCAGGATTTTTTGGGATAACCGTAAATGGGTTCTGAAAAAAATCTGGGAATACTTGGGAATATACAAAAATATTTGGGGAAGCATTTTAAGGCTCCCAGAACTGTTGTTATTCAATTTTATGGTGTGGCTGTGTCAGTGTCTTCATGCTAGATCTTGGTATTGGCTTGCCAGGCATATTGGCTTGGATTCTCCAGTTTAACACTAGTTGTCTTGAGCTTGCCACATTGGCCTATGGTTCAGCTAGGATTCTCTGGTTTGATGCTGGTTCTGTTGGGCTTGTTGGTTCTTTTTGTTTGAAAAATGAAGGTCTGTGTGCTGTCTCCTCCTTCAGACTTCAAGGGATCACCATAGATTTAGTCCATTTTAGTATATGTGCTGCCGAAGCGATTTAGTCAGATAGAGGGGTCAGGACACAGAGCATCCTTTCATTCCTGTTATCTGATCCTATTCCTTTGAAGTAAAATGCTATTCTTAGGGACGTGTTTCCTTCCTTCTGGTTTGACACCTCTCTCTCATGTGCACACACTTATCTACCAAAGAAGGAACAATAGGATACAGGGCATGTTTCCCCTGCATCCATGTTCATCCTAGGCCCCGGTCACATGGGAAGATTTGCTCCGCGAAACGGATGGGTTGAGGGCGGATTAAACGGGTGCGATCAGATGCCAACATCTGGCAAGCATTGCACACCCGCACCCAACCCATTCTTTCCAGCCGAAAACGCGGATTTAAAAGATACCTGCAAAATACTAGTACCTACTTGGAAACGCACAGCATGGGTGGGCGTCTGATTGCCGACGGGCCCGTATCCCATGGTATGCGAGGCCCTGCCACACTGCGCATGTGCACAACTGTGTAGCTGCCTCGCCTCACCCTTCATTCCATCACTTCCCCCTCGGCATGTGATCATGCCGGGCAGCAAATGCGGCGCAGCTCGGGGAATCTGTCTGATCCCGATGCCGTGCTTCAATTTGCTGCAGCTCTGAGAAGCCGCACTTTTGCTGCGGCTTTTCCTGCTAGTGTGACTGGGGCCCTAGTTAGTTAGCTTACATTCAGTCTCTATCTCTTATCTATACTGTCTAGAATGGAGTTCCATATAATAAAGAACTCTTATTAGTTTTATAAATCTGACTACTGGCTCTGTATAACTTTGTAAGCTTGCTAGCACACTCAGCATCTAAGCTTTGCTGCATGGTAGCCTGGTGCACTCTGCTATATTGATAGTATCAAACTGTATACTGATAATATCTGGCTGTTTCAAAACCAGAGAATCCAGCACTGTTTGCATCACAAGGCTTTTGGCCAGTGGTTGCTTGATCTGGTGTGTTTGGCTATTGGCTTCTTTGCCCTGGAGAAAGGATTGGATATTTTCCCCAATAGGAAACAATTGAGACAAGCAGGAAGGCTGAGGGCACCTTGTTCAAGGGCCCATAAAATTATACCCCTTTATCTAATCTACTTGAAGTTTGGGACTTCTTTTGTGGACAGACAGGACTGGAATCCCTGGAATTTTGGTGTCATTAGCTTGAAAAACAACAGAGGGAATAACGAACCTGAAAAAATTGAAAATTCCAAATAAAATCCAAATACCAAAATGGTACTGGGAGATGTGAATAACTCAGAATACTGATATCTATGCCCTTTGTGTGTGAGTAAAGTGCCATCAAGTCACAGTTAACTTATGGTGACCACAGCAAGGGGCTTTCAATGCAAATGAGAAGCAGAGGTTTGCCATTACCTTCCTCTGCAGAGTCTTCCTTGGTGGTCTCCTGTCCTGGTACCACCCCTGTTTAGCTTCTGAGATCTGACAAGATCGGGTGATAGCCCTTTACAAAATCTGAATTTAAAAAATACTGATTTTTTTTTCATGTGCACATCCCTAACATGGTGTACCTTCAGGTGGGTAGCCATGTTGGTCTGAAGCAATAGAACAAAATTTGAGTCCAGTGGCATCTTAAAGACCAACAAACTGGACTCAGACTTTGTTCTATTGGAGTACCTTTGTCATCCACCAGACTTTCGATTAGGGGCTTCCACTGATGAGTGTGCCCTGGAACATCATCTGGTCTGAAATTTTAGAACACCCTCGGGCCTGAGATTCTGCTGGACGCTACCCCTAACGTTGGATGGGATTTGGATTACCGCCATTTCTGTTGGGTTAATTGCAACTGGTGTTGTTTTAACTGGTATGGTATTTATTAATTGTTTTAACTTTGTTGTTTATGCCATTTTAATGTTGTTAGCCTTGAGCCAGATGCCTGAATATAAATATAAACAATAAATAAATAATCTTCCACTTTTTTAAAATCATGACGAAAATACTGATATCATTGGTAAGTGACTGTATTATATTGCCTGGCACAGTAGACTAAATAACAATTCAATATTAATATAAGTCCACATACATGTTAATTTTCAGACATGTACTCAGTCAGCTGGTGTCTGGTATCTGCTAGCTTTATTTTCTCCCAACAATTATAAAAACAGATTTCAGAATCATTTATTCTTGGTATATCTGTACATAATCAGCACCCTTTTGTTGAATATTAATTGCATCTACTACCACACAGCTGCGCATGTGAAGATCTTAAAATAGAAATCTCACGGCCAAATCCTTCCTTTACTTGGATTTTAAATCACAATCTACAAATGTTGCACTACAGTGCTGAATGTCACCTAAGGAGTCAATTTCTTCCCTGGTGTAAATTTTTAACTGATTAGTTAACATAACTTTCCTGACATTTGTGCTGTAGGCAAAAAAACTATTAAGAATGTACCAATGTCATTGGTACCATATGAATTTTTTCTCCCATGCAGACAAGTGGAAGAAAGCAGAGCCCACTGGGGCAAAGGACAGTATGTGCATGTTTATTTAGAGAATTTATAGGAAGAATCAGCTGAGACTTCAGATTCTAACAGCCTCCAGTTAGGTAAATCACAAGAAGCATTTAATTTTTTTAAATAAAGGGAGCAGGCTAAAGCCCTTCTAGAAGCTGCACTTTTTGACCTGACCTGCTGTCTAATACCTTCAGGAGTAAACTATAGTTCCTGCAGTCTGCATTTGCAAAGACGTAGTTTATAGTCTCATCCTGACTAATTTCACAATTTCCAGAGCTGAGTACTGGCATTTAAAATAGGTTCTGGGGTTAAACTTCAGCTCAAATTAAGTCCAGTCTTCAGTTTATCACACCTAAGATGGAAGTTCCTTGCAAATATTTGCAATAAATAAGGTTTTGGATCCTCTATTTCACTCACAATGCCACAGAAGAACCAGGAAATACATTTATGAAATAATTAGTCATATATCATCCTAATTAGGTGTGGGCGACCTCTGCTGGTAATTTTTATTTATTTATTTATTACATTTATACCCCGCCCTCCCGGCTGTGGTATTTTGACCACTGAGAGCACCTGGATGGCTCTAGACCAGAGGCGTCAAACTCATTTATTACGAGGGCCAGATCTGACGTGTCACTTTGTTGTGCCATGTGTGCAATAAAATGTAAAGCCAGGTATTGGAGATATAAACTTTATAAAGAACAGGCAAACACAATTAACAATGATATTTTTATTCAAAATATAAACATGCTTAAAACATTAACAGTCTTACAGTATTTCCTTAAAGTATCTCCCTGATGCCCGCCTTCCCACTTCTACTGCCCATTACTCATTAGCACTGGGACAATATACAGGGACATAATGTACAGCCTCTGTCATCTGGCAATAATAGGGCTGCCAAATGCCCCCGGGGGGCGGAATTCCCCCCACTTTAGAGCCCCGATTTCCGCTCCCGCGGAATCAGGGCCTGGGGAAAACCCCACCCCCGCGTGCGCATCACCCGGAAGTGACGTCGCACACTGGGGGCGGGGCCACGCCATTTGAGGGGAAAACTCTTTGTTTTCCCCTCAAATGGCATGGCCCCGCCCCCAGCATGCGACGTCACTTCCGGGTGACGTGCATGCGGCGCACGCATGCCTAAGACACCGGCCGGGAGCCCCCCACTCCCGGCCAAAAAACATTTGGCAACCCTAGGCAATAAAGGTAATGACCAGTTGCTCATGGGCCAGGTAAGAGCCCTTGATGGACCAGTTCCAACCTGTGGGCCGTATGTTTGACACCCCTGCTCTAGACTGAGTGTGCGATCACTCAGGCAAGCAGTAGTGTTTGTCGTGAAAATAAACTCAATTCTGTCCCTGAATTTTTTATGAACATAGCCTCACAGAATTCATGATGCAAATGTAAAGTAAGATTACCTGCTTCTTCCAAAAAAAGATAATAGCAGCCATGGTAGTTGTGGTAACAGTGGCCAACCTCCAGGTGGGGCCTGGAGATCTCCCAGAATTATAAACTATCTCCAGACTACATCAATCAGTTCCCTTGGAGAAAGTGGCTGCTTTGGAGGTTGGACTGTATGGCATTATACCCTGCTGAGGTCCCTCCCCAGGTTCCACCTCCCAGTTTCCAGGAATTTCCCCACTCGAAGCTTGCAACCGGTGGGACGGTACTGGAGCGTCACAGGCGGGATAAGGGCCTATGTCCAACGCTGTTAATAAGTTACAGTGAACACACATACAACCTATGTACAATGTACATTTCTATATCCTCGAGTAATTCTAATGTTACACTCAGTGCATGTGCATATACAGTTGAACATGCATGCGTTCACTTTTACATATGAACAGGGCTTCCCTCTTTACCCTTTTCAATTTTAGCAGGGTTTGTAACACTGGAAGAAAAGCAGTGATCCCATTTGTTTGATTCTCTCAGTGAAGCACTCACATAATTCCTGCTTCTATTGCAATCCATAACAGTACACCTTTTAGAAACATGATAAATATGGTTATCAAAACAACATTGATCCATTTTACATGCATCCCAAATGAGAACAACCAAACGATGCAGAAAAACAGAAAATATATTCTCCTTACTTATAAGTCATCGTTTAAGCCAGATAATATTCTAAAGACTATCTTTCTAGAATAATACCTGATTTAAAACAAGAGATGTCTTCTTATTTTCAATGCACATCTGTATTTATTTTTATTAGATACCAGTGAACATGAGTTACACCAGCCTTAAACCTTTAGGGGGAAGAAAGGAGAGGGGGAGAAATTATATCAACGATGGGGACAAATTCTCTGTAGCAACCCGTGGCCTGCATGCGAACTTTAATTAGTTAGAGAGATCATGATGTAGAGCCTCTTGAAATGGGAATAAGAATAGTTGCTCTCTGTGGAGAAATAGAACAACCTTTTGTACCTTGTAATTTAAGGAGCAGCAACAGGCTAATAGACAAACAACAGAGGGTGTAGCATGTGGTTTGGTTCTCAGCAGAACAGCAGGCCTCTAATGAGGCCTAGTAGTGGATAGCAGCTGGTAAACTCTGCACTCAAGTAGGAGGCTCAGAGAGCCTTTATGTACTAACAAAAGGCTGCAAATTGCTCAAAAGCCTGAGTAGGGAATGAGAACATGTTCATATGGTCAGCCAGTACATACATTTTTTAAAAAAAAATTACAACGTACAACTGAACATTACCATGTAACACTACAGAAGTTTGTGATTTTGTGCATTGGGGGTTAATCTTACTATGAGTTTTTCTCTAAGAACAGTACCACCTGCTACTCCAGACCATAATTCCTGAAACATCTGAATAAAGCACTGGCATTATTGAAAGAGCAGTAGTTCATATCAGATAGGTACAGACTTCATAGTAAGAACTGAGTAGCATTTTATTTCTCAGCTAATAGTGGCTGCAATCTCCTGTGCTCACTGAATCATACACCATCATATATCACCATCCTTATTCCCAGGATAAGAAATAACAAGGATGCAAATAACTGTTTATTATTTATTGTATTTTTGTCCCACTTTTCAACCCCAGATTGGCTTTCACATTGGCCAACAGCACAAAATCTACTACAAAGACAAAATTTAGCAACAGAGGAAGTCTAGCTGGAGCAGGATCAGACATGACAGAAAGATACCTGACTACCGCCTCCTCTCCTTATGGCTTCAGCAGTAACTGGCAGTGAAGGATAGCATACAAGGCTTAGGGTTTGACAAGAAGCAAAAATACTCTTGGAACATAGAGGAGGGTAGTACAGAGAATAAAGATGTTTACAGGCTAACCAGTTTTGTACCGAACTCTCTAGGAAGCTGGTATAATAGTATAAAAGGAGAGAAGATCAACTGAAAAAACTGCAGAATTTTAAAAGTTCAAGAAGAAATATGAAGGGTAGATAAAGGAGCATTATAGTAATCAAATCTGGGCTGTATAAGGCATCTTAGGAAAGGTGTTTCATTATGACTTGGAAGAAAAGAACTAAGCTTGGAGAGAAGAACATAAGAACATAAGAGAAGCCAGTGCTGGATCAGGCCAATGGCCCATCCAGTCCAACACTGTGTCACACAGTGGCCAAAAATACCAGGTGCCATCAGGAGGTCCACCAGTGGGGCCAGGACACTAGAAGCCCTCCCACTGTTGCCCCCCCCCCAGCACAAGAAGACTTAAAGCGGACATAAAAGGAAAAAGGCAAGAGTAGTTAAAGAGGACTCCCCCCTGCACTTTTCAAGAAAAATAGATACAAACCCCAAAGAAAAAGGAAAACAAAAAGAGATAAAAACAAAGCAAGGAAGGAAGGTAGGTAGGTAGGCAGGTCTGGGTATCAAAAGTAAGGAGGCCTTAAAAAGCAGAAAAGAAAAGCAAAATGGGCCAAGGACAGAGTTCTGCAGGATTCCAGCAGAAAGAATAATCGTAGAAGAAAAATAATGGATAAGGAATGAGCAAAGATTTTAATTATTTATGTTCCAGCTCATATAAGTTTTTAATTGTTGTTAGAGTTAATTCACCAGTTCATTCTCTTTATCATATTTATTATATTTTATTTTAATTGCCATGGGATCAAATAAGAAATATATCAAGTGGATGTAACCCCATATCAATTTCTGGATGAGGTCTTCAGGGATTGTACCCCCCTTTCAAGCAGACCTGTGCTAGTGGCATGGAGGGATAGTATCTGAGCTGCTGTTTATACAGAATTAAGAAACATCTCTCCAACCCACTGATAGTAGCAATGACAGCAGAAAGTGAAAATGTTCGTTTTGCTGAATATGTTAACAGCGTCTAAAACTGTTGATCAAATTATAGCCCCCAAATGGCACCTTCCAACAGTATATTATTCATTTTACTTGGACTAGTATAGGAAACTTTCCTGGTGCTTTGCATCCTGTATTAACCCTAACCCCATCCATTCATCCAAAGGCATCACACATGCTTTCTTGCCCTGTTCTTCCTGTATAGCAGAAGTGGCATTCAGCAGTTAAATGGGCCACTGTAAGAGCAGGCTGGAAGTAACCACTCTCACAGAACCCACCACCACTGCAGAGCCATAGTGGAAACCAAAACCATTCCAGGAGGGGACAACCCTAAAAGTTGCTGTAAATAACATTCATGGCCATACAGAAGAGTGCACTGCACTGCAATAGCATTGTTATCACCAAGTGGAGAGGTGCTGCCACTCTGCATTTGTGCAGATATTTCTAGAGATGTCACTGACTAATGATATCATCAGTTCACATTGGTCCCTAGAGGCATTTCTACAAGTTCAGCATGCCTGCTTCTCTGCTGCCTCCTTGCTTAACATCAGTGACAGTATACATGAGTGAACACATATTCATTCCCACTTCAGCCACTGAGATAACAGCACATAGTGTGCACCTGACATGTGGGTGCTAAGCAACATGACTGTTATTCAACTTTGTTCTTATCTGGAAAGTGGTCTGAGCTCATGGGAAAACCTTCATGCAAATTCAGCATGGGCAAAATAGAAGCAAAATGTATTCCGCACAAGAAAAATAGTTTCTCATCATGTCTAAACGAAGTTGTTGGATTTGAGGGGGACACCCATATATACTGCACCCAGGAGCCAGAGCAACTAATGTTCCTTCACTCTTTGTTCCCCAGGCATTTTTAAGCACAGTGCATGCCCAATAGGGCTTCCTCAACTCTTACAAACCTCAGGAAGCCCTACTGGATGCGTACAGTTCAGTGTCCTGTGTTTAAAAAACATCTGAGGAATGAGGAAAGAAGAAGCACCAGGAGGGCAGCATGGAGTGATGGTGGCTTTAGGCAGGATTTCTTATTGAGCTGCAATGATTACCATTCGAGTGACTACTCTATTTTGCTTGCAGAGCTCTTGTTCATTTTACAGCAGTATGAGAGGTGGAACTTCAGCAGCTGCACTTGTTATTCACAAAGAAAGTCATACTAAAAGCTTTAGGGAAATGGAATTATGAGTCCCTAGTCCTCTTCCTAGTTGATTTATTTAGTTCATTTTTACCCACTCTTCCTCCAAGGGGCTCAGGGAAAAATTCATGATTTCCTTATTATGGTAAAGAGCTACAGGATCCCTTAATGAATACTCAGGGAGGTCCTGATCTCAGAGAAAGTATTCTTCATCTGGGAATGGATCTACAAACTCACTGGATTTCAGGCTTGGAGGAGATAAGTTTCCTTTACGGAGACAGATAGGCAGGATACGAGGTGACCATTTGCCCACCTGCCAGGAAGGGGCAAGTTAGATGGCTATTTGGATATAGTGAGTAGGGTCATAAACACCTTGATTTGATTGGAGAAAAGATATACATGGAGATCCACTACAGGTGTCCTGACAGGTTAAAACTTAACCCTCCCAACTGCAGCAGGATGAATTAAAAGGTCTGGACACACTTTCAGCAGTGCACAAGCCAAGGGTCAGGAATAGGGAGGAAATGAAGTGAAGTCTGTCTTGACCAGCCTCTATTTTCAAGATTCCTGCAGACTTACATCCATTCCAGGGAAGGAAATGCCAAGGTAACACCAATGACTGTATAACCCAGTTAGCCGATTTTTTGTGTGTTCTTTTTAGTCTTTAATACACTGTAGTGTTTTGATACAGATTTTCAACACTTTGTGATCTAGTGAATTGACAGTGTGGTTTAGTGAATAAGGATCTTTTCCTTTTTAAAGACCTCAGATTGTGTTTTTTAAAAATCTCGCCTGTGTACCTGACTGCTCATTCCACACTTAGACTGGTAACTCCTGACTGAGCTGGCCTGGGGGAGGCAGAATAGCACACACCCAAATCTGTGACTCAAGGTGTGGGTAAAAAGAGGAAGGGCACAGCTTGAGTGGGGGCATGCTACCCCATACAATGGGAGGCAGAAGGCAAGTGGCACAAGCCAGGCCTGTAGCTACAGTGGGGCATCTCGGGGCTAGGCCCCCTGAATTACTGGCAAGGCCCCACGAGTTCTCATCTATCCCAGGGCCCCTGAGCGGCAGCAGGTGCAAGGAAGGAGCCGGGTATTCCTTTAATTTGATTAGCTAGTGTCCCCTAAGAAATTTAAATGCCCCCCGACTTTAAAAATCCTGTCTACGGGCCTGGCGCAAGCCCTCTCACATGCATGCAGATTCCCCTTGGCCTCTTGGGCAAGAAGAGCAGGAAGAAAGGGGAAAAGGAGAATGATTCTTTTATACTTGTCTTCTCCCATTTTATCATAACAACAACTCTATCAGGTAAATCAGGGTTAGAGAGAATGACTTGCCCAAGGTCACCAAATCAGTTTTGTGACAAGTGGGTATTTGAACATGGTCTCCCAAGCTATAGTCCCAAGCTATAGCTGTGTTCTGGCACCTGGTCTGGGTGCAGACGGTCTAGCCGAGTCATCAGGCGATGTTCCATCAACAGCTCTGCTGGGCTGCGGCTGGTGGTGGTGTGGGGGGTTGTGTGCTGGCCGAAAAGGAAGGCAGCCAGCTTGTAGTGCCAATCCCCCCGGTCCATGTGGCGCAGCACCTCCTTCATGGTCTGGATCATGCGCTCTTCCTGGCTGTTGGTCGCGGGATGAAATGGAGCGGAGCGGATGTGCCGTATACCATAATATTGCTCAAACTCCTGAAACTCTGTGGAGGTAAAGGCTGTGCCACTGTTGGCTACCAATGAGTCCAGTATTCCATGGGTGCTAAAGATCTGCCACATCGTGCAGATGGCTGACTGGGACGAGGTAGATGGGACTGGTGTGACCTCCAACCACTTTGTGTAGGCATCAACAAGTCCCTGGAAGGGCCCAGCAAAGTCCAGATGTAGCCTTGCCCAAGGCTTGTGGGACGACTCCCATGGCCGCACCGGTGCTTTCGGTGTCTTGGGTCTGGACTCCTGGCATTTCTGGCACCACTTTACTGTATCCTCCAACCCTGGCCACCATACATATCTCCAGGCCAAGACTTTCATTCGTACTATCCCTGGGTGGTGTTTATGTAGAGTGGTGAGTACTCGTCCTTGCAGGGGTGGTGGTATCACCACCCGGCTTCCCCACAACAGACACCCCTTTTGTGCGGTCAACTCATCACAGCATGACAAGAATGCTAAGAACTTGGGTCCCACTGGGCCGGCAGGCCACCCCCTCCCCACCCAGTCCAAGACCCGGGAGATGATGCGATCCCAGGCCAAGTGGCATGACACCTCCCCCACCTGAACCGGGCGATCGGGGAGGTCCTCCAGCAGGGCTATGTAGCAAGCCGGGGTGGAGGCAGGGGCAGAGGAAGGCAGCGGGAGGTGGCTCAGGGCATCTGCGTGGCCCATTGCTTTACCAGGGTGGTGGAGCAAGGAGTACTGATAGCCCACAAGGAAAATGGACCAATGGAGCACCCTGGGAGACAAAATCTGGGGGTTTTGGCAGTCCGGGGCGAGCAGGCCCAAGAGGGGTTTGTGGTCGGTAACCATCGTGAAAGTCCAGCCATAAATGAAATCGTGAATTTTTTTCACGCCGGCAATGATAGCAAGGGCCTCCTTATCAATTTGCGTGTAGTTGTGCTCCGCGGCCAACAGTGTGCAAGAATAATAGGCTATGGGAACCTCGTGGCCGTCGGCCAGTCGGTGACTCAGGACCACCCCACCCTGTAAGGAGAAGTGTTGCAAGCTAACACCACGGGCCGGGACTCATTGAAGTGGGCGAGGACATCGTTCAAGACCAACGGGTCTTTTACTGCCTGGAAGGCGGCAGTGTGTTTAGGACCCCAGGCCCAAGGAGCCTGTTTGTCTAAGAGTCTATGCAGAGGTTCAGCGATGGCGGCCTTGTGGGGGAGGAAAGAGTTTTTTTTAGAGTGATAAAAATTTAAAAGATCCAAGAAAGCCTGTAACTCCACCTTTGAGGAGGTTGTGGGCGCTTGATTGATGGAGTGTATTTTTTCCTGCGTGGGGTGAATTCCTTGGGCATCTACTGCAATTCCACCCACGGAACCCCCAGAATGCATTTCTCCTGCTTCACTTTCAAGCCAACATTGGTAAATTGCCTGAGCACTGTACGTAGCCAAGCCACAAAGGTCTTGGAGTCTGGAGCCGCGATCAAAACGTCATCAAAGAACAGCTGGACTCCCAGGATGCCTTTGAGGAGACAATCCATCAGATTTTGAAAAATCCCCAGTGCCACGCTCACCCCAAATTGCAGGCGCCGCACTCTGAAAGCCCCCCTGTGGGTTACTATGGTTTGAGCCTCGGCTGAGGCGTCGTCCACCAGCAGCTGCTGATAGGCCTGGGCCAAGTCCAGCTTGCTGAAAACCCTTACTCCCACCAAGGAAGCCAATATATGACTGACCACCAATACTGGGTACGCATGGTCTTGAAGTGCCTTGTTAATGGTGCACTTACAGTTGGCACAAATACAGATGTCCCCATTAGGTTTTATCGGGGTGACAATGGGGGTTTCCCAGTGGGCAGGCGGCACTGGTTCTAGTACTCCTTTCTCTACCAGGCAGTCCAGTTCGGCTTCTATCTTGGGTCGCAGCCAGTGTTCCCTCTAAGCTGAGTTAGTGTGAGCTAGCTCACAGAATTTTAGCCTCCAGCTCACAGATTTTTGTCTTCGCTCAGGGAGCATGGCTCCAGAGCAAGCTAATTTATGCAGTAGCCAAATCATTCGCTCACAACTTTAATGCCAGCAGCTCACAAAGTAAACATTTTGCTCACAAGACTCCACATCTTAGAGGGAACATTGGTCACAGCACTAACGGGGGCCGCCTGGCCTTCATTCGGATGGGCCGTACCACTAGGTCAAGTTCAAGGGAAACTGGGGTGCCAGAAGAACAGCCAAGCATGCCGTCAAATACTTCCGGGAATTCCCTGCAGGTTGTCCTGAGGTTGTACCAAGTTTACGCCCTTCACCGCAAATCCCAGGGGTCCAAACCACGCAAGTCCCAGCAACCTCATGAGTTTCCCTTCCACCACCAGCAATTCTAAAGGGCCATCAAAGTCTCTGAATTGTACCCTGACCCCGTGGCTTTTTTAGGAGGGCCCCCCCCCGGGGACAGAGTTTCTGTAATGTCTCTGCCGAGATTATGGAAAACGAGGAGCCCATGTCCAGTTCCATACGACAGGGGGATTCCTCTATTAACAGCGTAACATGCATTTTGTTACAGTGAGGGGCACAGCAGCATTCAATGGGGCGGTGCTCGGTGCTTCGCTGGTTGAATCGTCAGGTTCGCTCAATGGGATCCCATAATATACTTCATAATATACCGGAGAACTTGAGATGGAGTAGCCGGGCCAAAGACCATCTTATATCCCCGTAGCAAACCACACCCAAACACCCACCCACACCCGTGATAGGTTATTTACAGTGCACCCAAGTCCCGTAGGTCAATTCTCGAATCCTAGCCATTCGATAGGTGCACCCTAGGATCCGTTCAGGCTATTGTCTCTAGAAGTGAAGCTTGGGCCATTCGCATGGCCATATGCAGACCCAACAGCATGTGCGGCTTCTCTGGGTACACAACATAATTCCTAGCAGGTTTTCTTTGGAACTGCTACACAAAAAAGATCAGATTGTTCAGAACAGAACTGAAATTTCATATTTGTTTCTAGTTCTTGTAAAACAATGAGCTTAAAAGACTTCTAATACAAGGAAATGAACATAATTAAGTAATTTAAAATCCTAGCAATATAACACAGACAAGGTCAAAGCAGGCTATAATTTCATTATTGTTGTACAAAAACAGTTAGTTATTGTCAGAGAAGTCAAGGAAAGCTGACCAGTGTGTAATTATCTCCAGCTTTCAGAAAATGCACCCTAACTTTGATGAACTTTACTCAATAGCACTCAGCCTGAACAGATACTTATTTCTGAGTGTTCATTTCACTCTGAAAAAGCTTCATGTAGTGAATAAATCCCGAACACTGTGAGTACAGCCCTTTACTAGCCCTTAGATTTAATAACGCCTCATTAATTATCACAAGGCAATCTCAGATGGTGTCCTTCTCTGGTCTGTTCTTTAAGAACAACATTTTTGATAATATGTATTTCTCAAAGGCAACCTAGATCAACTAGTAAATATTAACTGTGCCTGTATCAAAATCTATCAAACTTGTACATGCAAAAAGGACTTAAATGTATAAAACACTTCATTAATGTCTTTGATAACATATGATTAAAGTCTTCCCAGTTCTAGAAGCTCCCTCATGGCCCTATCACTCCTTGGCAAATAGAAGGAGAAGTCATGGAAGCAGTGACAGAATTCACATTCCTGGGATCCAAGATCACTGCAGACGGTGACTGCAGCCATGAAATTAAAAGACGCCTGCTCCTTGGGAGGAAAGCTATGGCAAACCTAGACAGCATAATAAAAAGCAGAGACATCACCCTGCCAACAAAAGTCCGAATGGTCAAAGCAATTGTATTCCCAGTAGTAATGTATAGCTGCGAGAGTTGGACCATAAGGAAGGCCAAGCACTGAAGAATAGATGCTTTTGAATTATGGTGCTGGAGAAGACTCCTGAGAGTCCCTTGGACTGCAAGGAGATCAAATCAGTCAGTCCTAAAGGAAATCAACCCTGACTGTTCCCTGGAAGGCCAGATACTGAAGCTGAAGCTCAAATACCTTGGCCATCAAATGAGAAGGGAGCATTCGCTGGAGAAGACCCTGATGCTGGGAATGATTGAAGGTAATAAAAGGGGACACCAAAGGATGAGATGATTAGACAGTGTTATCAATGCAACGAACATGAAATTAAGCAAACTCCAGAGGACAGCGGAAGACAGGAGGTCCTGGTGTGATGTGGTCCATGGGGCTGCGAAGAGTCAGACTCGACTGTGTGACTGAACAACAACAACAACAAAAAGTTGTAGAAGCAATCCAATCAGAATGAGGAAAAATAAAATGTCAGACTGGATTCTATTTAGCTGCAGTCTACAGGAAACACACTTCTGTTGAGTTTTGAGATCAAAAGGTATGATGCATCTGCAGTTTTATTTGCTGGTTTTACTGGCTGGGAAAAAGGACTGGCCTACTTTGAGTACTATGGGGGTGGGGCTCATCTTTTGGTAAGCAGCAGTACAAAAGGAAGCAATAGAACCCACACCATACACACTGCAGAGCTTTCATCTAACTACACAGCCTATTGCGCATCAGAAAAAGGACATATCACAGGGCAATTTGGAATTGACCTTGGAGTCAAACTAGCCATGTACCCAGGCATGACAGACTGCAGAGAAAAGCATATCATGGTAAAAATTAGCTCGGCGTGCATGAAGTTCTCAGTTCAAGCCTTGCATGTTAGCAGCTAGAAAAGCCTTAGAACCGACCCATGTACACCTAAAATTTTGGACCATCTGATGAAATTCCTAGGGATGGGCCACTCATGTACACTAGCTACCTCAAACTCCATTCATTTTGCTTAGCAGCTTCCCATCTAGCAATTCCTCCACTGGATTCATCAGTTTTGTTACCACTACATGCTGCTAACCATATCAGCAATTACCACTCCCCGTTACCCAGTCTACATGGTCTATCATACTATTTATTTATTTATTTATTGAACTTTTACCCCGCCCTCCCCACCAAGGCAGGCTCAGGGTGGCTTACATAAAACTGCTAAACAGTATACATTTTACAATTGATAAAATGAAGTAAATGATTTAAAACACAGACAAATCCATTTAAAACATCACTTTAATGGCGATAAAAATAAAGCGCAATTTAAGGACACATTCAGCGGTGCCACCGCACTATGTCATGTTGTTCACACAGGGCGCTGCTGGTAAGATGCCACTCCTAACGGAATGCCTGCCTAAAAAGCTCTGTTTTCACGGCCCTGCAGAACTGTGACAGGTCCTGCAGGGCCCTGCAGCAGGAAGCTCATTCCAATAGGACGGAGTTACAAACAAGAAAGCCCTGGTCCTAGTTGCCATCAACCTGACTTCCTTTAGGCCAGGGAGGTCCAGGCAGTTTTGGGATCTTGATCGCAGTGCTCTCTGGGGAACGTGCGGGGAAAGGCGGTCCCTCAGGTAGGCCGGTCCCTGACCATAAAGGGCTTTAAAGGTCAAAACCAGCACCTTGAAATGAATCCAGAATGCTATTGGCAGCCAGTGCAGAGTCTTAAGCAACTAGTAACAGTTGGGGGTGGTAAACGCTGAGGAGCCTGTCAGTGTCTACTGCTAGACCAAAACTGGAGAAATCTCTGAACCATCTCCAAGACACATGCTAAAAACAGTTGACATTAGTCATGAGCCAAGGGCCCCTATCTACTCAACCCCATTTAAAACAGAAAGAGGGATGTGAAACAATCCACAGTTTATATAACAGATCATGAACAGAGTTCTGAAAGTAAGTCAGATGAATGTGATCAAGTCAGGTGAATGTGGATGTCAATTTGGTTGGTGTAACAAGACCCTTTTGCCTTTGAAAGCTGCATTGACAGACAGCATAAGCACAAAGTTGTCTATGTCACTATATGGCATAAGGGAATAGCAATCGGTGTGAAAAAGATGCTAAAACTAATTCAATAATAACCAAAGTACTGATACAAATACAACCATATAAGCACAATCCAGTCCAATCTTAAAGTATAAATGTTTCCTCTTGAGGTGAAGATGTATGAAGAATAATATACGAAGAATCCGGATATTAAGAATTCCGTTTCGAAGAACTTCCTCAGTAACTGAAACAATATATCTTCAGATAGGTTATGTGCACTCTTGTGAGTTACAGAAAACACTTCTCATAAATGGGCAGTTATTGACAGCACATCTCAGGAAAAGCTCAAGGCTTTACATCACACTTCTGTAATTACATACATACATACTACTATTTCTCCCTCCCCTTCTCCTGGAGTGATTCACACCAACACCTTCCTTTCACAATGTCATGCCCACAGTGCAGCCCGACTCCGTGGACCCTGACCCCGGGGATTCTGCGCCCTCAGCGTCCGAGGGTGAGCTCCCTACACCACTTGAATCACCAGACCTAAGTCCTGTGGAGGATGGGGACCAGCTACCAGGAGAGTTTACACCTGGAGCTGCGCTGACAGAGCCAAGCACAAGCACCATGCCCACCGATGGCTCGTTTGCGAGAACAGAGGCGGAAGGACATGGCAACCCGGTGTAAGGAGGTGCACATGCGAGGTCGGCGTCCTCTAAGCCCAGAGTACTGACCGGAGCCAGGACCCTGTTAGCAGCTGGTAATTGGCTAACAAGCGGAACGGGCTTTTTAGGCGGCTCTCTCAGATCCCCAACTTGTGTTGGCAACTAGTCTCATAGACGACTCGCTGCACCCCAGATTCTGCTTTCCTGTCTCCTGGTTTTCATCCTGACTTCCTGGCTCCTGACTTTGGTTTGCATGACGTTGTTTCTCCGGCTCCCTGACTACAGACTGTGTATCCTGACTTTTGACAAATGGCTTTCGGCTTCTGAACTCTACATACACTCCCCGGTAACCCTAGACTGCGTTTTGACTTGGTATTTTGGACTCTGCTCATGTTACTCTGTCTTATCTGGTGCCCTGACCTCGGACTGTGTTTTGGACTTTCCATGCCCTGCCTTGCCCACCAGCGCAATCGTGACACACAACACCCATACACACACAAAAGTTTATTTTCTCTTCTTTTGAAGTGCTCATTGCTTAGCGGTGTGATAGATATGACAAGGAATGTAACAAGTTGTTCTTTCTTACAGCAAGGGACAACAGAACTCTGCTTTAAAACAATTACAATGTCGTCAAATATTTTGATGAGATGGATAAAATAACTAGACAATTTATTTGGGCACCTAAAAGGTCTAGGATAAAATGGAAGGTATTACAGGATAAGAAAGAAAAAGGGGGTTAGGTGTATTGAACTGGAGGTTGTATTACCAAGTAGCAGCATTAAGTTGGATAAGAGAGTGGATACTATTAGAAAATACAAGCTGTTTAGCTCTAGAAGGTTTTGATCTCTGTATGGATTGGCACACCTACATATGGTACAGGAAAGATAGAATACATACTATTTTTCAATGACTTAGGGCTGCCTTGCTTAAAATATGGAATACTGTTAAAGAATTATATTATATGAAAACTGCCCTTAGAGGCTTTTGTTAAGCCTACACTTATAACAAAGATACACAGAGGAAAATATGAAACTTTACTAGACAAAAAGAAGAAGTTAAAATCGATAGATGATTTAGAAAAGAAACATAATATTAAATTATCTTGGTGGGAAAATACCCAATTAAGATCTAGATATGAGCAGTGTTCCCTCTAAGCTGAGTTAGTGTGAGCTAACACACATTTTCACCTTAGCTCAGGAAGGATGGCTCCAGATCAGACTAATTTATGCAAGTAGCCAAATTGCTCGCTCACAACTTTAATGCCAGGAGCTCACAAAGTAGAATTTTTGCTCACAAGACTCCACGGCTTAGAGGAAGCATTGGATATGAAAAAGATACAAAAGAAGGGTTTGAGGAAAGTAAAAATGAATTAGACAAGATTTGGTTGTCGTCAAGTGACAAACTAATTCAGAAGATATATAACTGCTTACTGGAGGACTACATGCATGGTGAAATAGTGAAAAAATCCATGATTGTTTGGATGCAAGATTTAGGCTATACGCCAAACCTTGATGAGTGGTATAGTGTTTGGAAAAAATTGAAATTTTAAGGGCAGTGTCATTAAAAGAAAATGTCCATAAAATGCACCATAGGTGGTATGGGTCACCTGACAGAATTGCCAGGTGTCATAAGAATACTTCAAACTTATGTTGGAAATGTAAGTCAAATGTTGGTACTTTCTATCATATGTGGTGGAGGTGCCCAAAAACAGAAACATTTTGGAAAATGGTGCAAAAAGTAATAGGGGAAATTCTGAATGTAACTGTGGAATTAAAGCCTGAGATTTATTTGTTAAACATAGTAACGGGATTGACAAATACAAAGAGAAATGTATATTCTGCTGTATATCTTAACAATTTCTAGGATTTTGTTAGCAAAATATTGGAAGACGGATAGAATACCAACTCGAGAAGAAATTGCCTTAAAAATGATGGAAGCTGCGGAAATAGATAAGATACATGCACAATTGTATGGGACGGATGATAAGATATTTAATAAAAGATGGACAAGAGTAAGAAAATGGGTAGAATGTAATGTGTAGAGGACTCGTATACTGAAAACTAGAAGATGTAAAGTATTTGAACATAATGTACTAAAAACCAATAAAAATGTTTACCAAAAAAACCCACCACAATTACAATGTCATATACCCACAGCTTGACTGAACTGTTAGGGTATTTCTTTCAGAGAGAGAGAGAGAAATTCATTTAGAACTCCACCTTAAACCCAAGAATCTCACCCTATTGAAATAAGGTTAGCTTGTCTCTCAGGGAATTTTCCTCCATCCCCTCACCAGTCAGTAGCCTACTATTACCCTAAGGTAACACAGAATACCAGCTCTTTTTTCATTGTTCCGGCCCCTGCCCGACCCTGCTGCCCCAGCTGCTGACTCAGCCTGCCACTTCCCAGGCCCTCCGCAGAGGCCCTGGCCTTCGCTCCCTGTGCTCCAAGCTGTTAACAGCTCGAACACGTCAGAGCAACTGTCATCTGGCAGGAGCGGAGCCTGGCAGTTTATCTAAGCTGGCTCCACCCCCTGCCCACGTCACGAGGCAAGAGTCGTGGCTGTTGCTGCCCAGCTTCCTCAGGGCGGCAAAGCAGCCCCCGGCAACCAGCGGCATTGCCGGGTCGCCAGGAACTTTGTTACCCTAAGGTAACACAGAATACCAGCTCTATTCCCTGCCTCTTGATCAGCCCCTAAGCCCTGTGTCTATACTATAGATGTCTCAGTTCTTTACCTTCCCTCTGGCACCCTAGGCAATAGTCAACATGGCTAATAGCCATTGATGGACCATGATGAAAAAGTCAAGGCAGCTGTACACACCAGTACTGAAAGAGGAATCAAATAGTTTGCACAAAGATAATAAAATAAATGAAAGTAAGATAAAAGATAAGAAATAAGTTTTTGAATCAGTTATATTAGTCTTGATAGTGACTGCTACTTCTGTCAAAGGGCTGGATGACAGGTTTTGCACTGGAGCAGTAAAATTGTGTTTTACCCCAATGTAATTTTAAAGTAAGTGCTCCAGTATGGGAGCTTTCAAAGAATAAAACAGGAGGGAGGTGGAAATCTCATCCCACCCCCTTCCCAAAATCTCCCCTTCCAGCATTCTATAGTTTAAGGTGGGTAGCTGTGTTAGGCTGTCTGTAGCAGTAGAAAAGAGTAAGAGTCCAGTAGCATCTTAAAGATTAACAAAATTTATGGTAGACTTTCAAGACTCATGAAAGCCGATAGACTTTCAAGACACACAAAAGCTCATACCATACCACAAATTTTGTTAGTCTTTAAGGTGCTACTGGACTCTTAGTCTTTTCTACAGCATTCTATAGTTCTGTAAACATCTTTCTAGTTTTCATTCTTTGCTCACATTTATTCCCCCACCTCCAAGGAGTTCCATGTTTCTTCACAACAACCCTGTGAGGTAGCTTAGAATAGGGGTATGATAACAGTCTGGCAGCTTGGCGCGATATGGCACCTCCTCTAAGTATACCAGTTTAAATTGTTGCGGGGAATGTCATCCAGACAAACCCTGTTGCAGGTTACCCACGTGGCCATCCCCTGGTCAAGTATCCACATCACTGCATCCCCTGGTCAAGTATCCACATCACTGCAGCGCCTCTGCCATGGACTACACTGCTGGGTTGTTTTTTAAAAATACAGGTAGGTGCATGCACATATGTGCATATAGGCAAATACTCAAAAATCCCACAACCACAGCAGTGGAAATGTATCTGCAGGTTCAGACCGCTAGTCTGTTCTGTGCGCACTCACCTGCATTGAGACATCAGGCCGTGCACAATGAATGCGCGGGGAACCAACAACACCACTTGTGATGTGGTGCCTTTTTAATCTAGCTCCAAGTTGTCCTACGATGGGGTGCATCTGCCTGGGGAGTGCCTGACAGATGTGGCTGTGTGACTCCACCCACTTAATCCAGAGGGGAGGGGTGGCTATGTCGGGCCAAACTGCTTGTGTGATCACACCCTAGCAGATACTGGCAGCAGTTTAGACCATGAACTCTATTACTGAGTAGGGGTGTGAACCCAGGTCTTCCCACTCCCTAATCCTTTCTGAGTTTAACCAGCATGCTGCTCAGCTCATTTTTAAATTATTTATACTAATTCTAGTTTTAAAAAAATGTTATTCAGTGTTTTTAAGGGAGGGGAATATCAGCCTCTCAAGCAATGTTCCCTCTAAGCTGTGGAGTCTTGTGAGCAAAAATTCCATTTCGTGAGTTCCTGAGCAAATGATTTGGCGACTGCATCAATTAGTTTGCTCTGGAGCCCTCCTTCCTGAGCTAAGGCAAAAGTCTGTGAGCCAGAGGCTAAAAACCTGTGAGCTAGCTCATGCCAACTCAGCTTAGAGGGAACACTGCTCTCAAGCACTAATTTTTCCAGCTCTAAATTTTTAAATGTAAGTTTTCTCCAGCAGAGGAAAAGCTGCTCGGTGATGTTGGTTTTCAAGGGGGCTAAGTGGCCCTAGAAGAAAAGCTTTAAAACCTCTTCTTCACAATGATAATTTCCTCTCTTAAATCACACTTTCAGTGGTAGCATTTTGTAAGGGGAGGAGGGAGCTAAGCATCCTAAATCTGTATTTTTATAAAGATTTTTTAAAAACAGGTTATAGCAAAGCATTACAGCATTGTGTTCCTCTTTAAACAATCAGTAAACCAGTTTCAGGTTGCCCGTGTCAATCATAAGCAGCTTTGTGTGTGTTTGCATGGTTGGTATTGCCGGCAGCGAATCCTGAGGACCTGGCTGTATAAAAACATGCTGCACTCTGGAGGATGCTGTCAAGCCTGCTGTGGCACCGGCATCTGCTTTGTGTGGGTCCATGTGCAGAGAAGCTTAAGGAAGTGTGGGAAAACAACAACTGCAGACCAGGGATTGCCATAAGGCAGAGGACCTAACATGCATCTCTTTCTGGTTCATCACAAACAGATGGAATCACACATAATAGGCCTGGGCCACAGGTCCTCAGATCTTTTCTCTTCCTTATGAATATCCAACTAGACATTCACAAAGTGAAAAGGGACAGCCACTTAGGAAGGAAATATCTACTTCACTGCAGGGCCATTTGCTGCAAATTGTTTGAATTAAAACAAGTTGAGAATGTATTGGTTGAAAACAATGCACATTTGGTCCACTTAGGAGCTCCGTGCATCCCTTTTCACACATCATGCACTGTGCTCCATTTTAGTGTTTCACTTATAAAAGATCAAAATGGCCTGGCTTATTCAGCAGCTGTGTGTGAATGGGGCTGGATCCTGCCGTAGAATCATAGAGTTGGAAGGGACCTCCGGGCTTATCTAGTCCAACCCCCTCCACAATGCAGGAAATTCACAAATACCTCCCCCAACACACCCACAATGACCACGGTTCCATGCCCAGAAGATGACAAAAAAAACCTCCAGGATTCCTGGCCAAACTGGCCTGAAGAAAAATTGCTTTCTGACCCCAAAGTGGCAATCAGTATTTCCCTGGGTGTGTAAGAAAGGGCCACAAGGACTAAGCACTTCCTGCCCTCCCTCTCATGATCTGCCGAAGTTCACAGAATCAGCATTGCTGTCAGATGGCCATCTAACCTCTGTTTGAAAACCTCCAAAGGAGGAGAGCCCACCACTTCCAGAGGAAGCCTTTTCCACTGAGGGAACACTCTAACTGTCAGGAAGTTCTTCCTAATGTTCAGCCGAAAACTCTTCTGATTTAATTTCAGCCCGTTGTTTCTGGTCCGACCTTCTGGGGCAACAGAAGGTGTTTGTACTAATTTGTCATTTCTTCACTATCCACAGCAATACAGTTACAGCAGCAGGCTCAGGGAACAGTTTCTGGTTAGACATCTTATAGAGGAACCCCTAAGTATCTGATGCTGAATTCCTGTGCATTTCTGGCACATTGTAGAGCATACATTCATGCTACTTGGGGTCTCATTAAAACAGTTGCACCTCACCATTGCCCCACACCTTAGAACAGAACACTCCTATAGATGCAGGGAAAGGCTGATAGTGTAGAACAAAATCCACTATCCACAATCTCAATAATGTCTTCCATTACTGGTTTTCTTGCTGACGAACAGCTGCTAGAATTTCAAGAAACCTTGGGGGTTCCCAGAAAACAGTTTGAAAGTGTTATGTCCTGGGCCCAACATCAACTGACCCAGCTTGGGGACCCAGAACAATAGACTGCTTGGATCCTGGAAGGAACCTATCGACCAGGAGTACCTCTGTAAATAGCCTATCACGGGTAGTGGGTGGGTGTGGTGTTGTGCAGGGATTTAAGCAGGGCTTCGGTCCTGCTATTTTTGTCTGTCGTTTAAGCTGATTCACAATAAAGCATGAGCTGATGACTTATCATGTGTCGAACCCAGTATATTTCAGAAAGGCACTGAATTACAGCGACGTGGAACACATTTCACAATAGTAATGTGTTAGCACTTGTATGGCATTCACTGTTAAGTGTTCGGAGTCCTTCACATGCATTATAATCCTTTCAACAACCCAGTAAGGTAGGTCAGTGTTATTACCCCTAGATTGCAGATGTGAGGCTGAGATGTTCATTTATTTGTATTATTTAAAGAAATTGTCATTTACAGAATACCTCATAGTATGAGCAGTCTTAGGATAGAAGTAAGCCTAAACCACTGAACCTTGTCTCATATTCTGAAATTCTGGCGGTGGAGGGCAATGGGAGTGAAAACAGGGTTATTGTAAGGATAAAATATGGGAGAGAGAACCTTAGAGGAAACAAGCAATACAGAAAAAATAAATGCATAAGGTGCCTTATGGAATTCACATGGAAACATTTAAAAAGAAATTGCTGCAAAATATTTATTTTAAAAGCTTTTCAAGTACAATATTGCCCCTGTATAGATCTATGATGTGGCACAGCCCCATTTGGAATCCTGTGTACAGTTCTGGGGATCTTATCTCTAAAAGGACATTGCAGAGTTGGAAAAAGTACAGAGGAGAGCAACCAAGATGATTGGGGGGTGGAGCACATTCCCTATGGGGAAAGGCTGAAGAGTCTGTGATTTTCAGTTTAGAAAAGACATGACTAAGAGGGGAAGGGGGGACATGAGAGGTTTATTAAATTACTAGGAGCAAGACCCTTTGCTGTAACAATGCAATGAGCTCTAGACAGATGGGGGTGTCTCCCCTCCCCCCCCCCGGCCCTCCACTTTGTACTCACTCCACAGATTCCTGGGGTGCCGTGGTGAGGGGACGCTCCAGCAGTGGCTCCCTGCCCGGGCAGTCTCCAAGCACACAGGGGGCCAGCCCACTTTCTCCTCCCTCTGTCCCATGGTCCGCCCCTCATCCCCTGGACCTTTTCTCTGGAGCATCTCCCCTTTGGGCCACAACCCTCTCCCCTCCCCTCCCCTCAGTGCTGCCTGGCCATCCCACTGGGCTCCTGCCCTCAGCGGCATCCCTGAGTGGCATTCGCTGTCCCTGGGCATGCATGGCACTGCCGCTGGCCACCTCTCCCCCTCCCTACCTGCCTGCAAGACTCCTTGTGCTGCTGCTGCTGCTGTGGCCAGGCCGAGCAGAGGCGGTGACAGAGAAGTGGCCACAGCAAGGCAGGCAGCGGTGCTTTTGGCTCACCTCCCTCTTCCACCTCCCTCCACCCGGGGCCCGGCCCTCCACAGTCCTCGCATGATCAGGTGGCCGCGGGAGGGAGGCGCGAGGAGGCCACTGCCGGAGTTTGGGGAGGAAGGTGGGGTGGGGGAGGAGAGAGCCAGCAGGCCACAGCAAGGCCAGGCGGGCCCATCCTCCTGGCTCCCTGCCACCATTGGGCAAATTGGAATGTAAGACGTGTGCGTGTCGCTGGCTGCGGCTGGTGGAGGGTCCATCTCATTGACGTGTGTCTCGGTGCCTGCGCCCGCCATAGGATCCATCCCGTTCAGCATCTTCATGTAGACTGAGGGTGTGAGGCTGGCAGGGGCTTCTGTGGGCAGGACTCCGCAAGGCAAGCAGCCAACCAGCCAACCCAGCCGGCGCCTTCTGACTGGTTCATGCGGCCAACTGATTTTGGCACGCATAGAACGTCGCCACCCCAAATGGCTTTTATATATAATGAAGGATGCATGGTGTGAAGAGAGGTGACAAATAAATTTTTCTCCCTCTCCCAAAATACAAGAACTCGAGGGCATCCAATGAAACTGATGGGCAGTAGCTTCAGGACAGACAAAAGGAAATACTACTTTACGCAGAGAGAGATTAAAATGTGGAATTTGCTGCCGGAGGATGGCTACAGGAATAAACAGTTTTAAAAGGGGATTAGATAGATTAATGGTGGATGTCTATCAATGGTTTCTAGCCATAATGACTAAGGGGAACCTCCACCTTCAGAGGCACTAAACGTCTGAATCCCAGAGTCAGGAGGCAACATCAGGGGATGGCTTCATTCTCTTTGCCCTGTTGTTGGCCATCCAGAAGAACTAGTTGGCTACTGTGTGAGACATGATGCTGGACTAGATTTATTTATTTATTCTTTGGATTTGTATCCCGCCCTCCCCGAAGGCTCAGGTCTGATCCAGCAGGGCTCTTCTTATGTTATTATTTATTTATGCAGCATTTTCAATACATGGGTGCTTTACAGAATAGCCATGATGCCTGCAACCCAATAGAAAGCTGTTCCTTCTTCACAACAGCTTCAAAAAGTTTTTTCCTTTTCTTTTCCTTTCATGTTGCTGATCAGCAGCATCAGCATCCCTGCAACCCCCGAGCAGGACTCTGAACCCAGATCCAAGCCCAACACTGAAGCTGCTTAGCTTCAGCAATACAGTTTCCTTCAGTGCATCAGACAGAAATAAAATCTTCCTCCCTCCAACACTGGAGCCCTAGAGAAGTTTGTGCAAGTGTTTTCTTGATGTGTTCAGAGCTTCCTCTCTCTCATCATGAACATTTGTTCTGCATATTTGGCTTGTTTGTCTCTTTAAAAGTGATAGGACAAAATCCTAATCACATCAGCAAGCATGATAGTGGCAGTTGAGGTTTTTTCCATGCAAAACTGACTGAGTCAAGTGCTGTACTTAAGAACACAGGTCAAAACTTTTTGGCTGCTCCACTAGGGAGGCATTATAAATTTTTTGTACATCATAAATGAATTCTTTTCTTTCCTGTCACTGGAAAGTTTTTTTAAAGATTAGAATTCATGCAGAGCAAAAGAAAACCTTGAATGAAAATTAAAACTTATTTTTAATTGCTCGGCAATTTGATGATATTTTCAGGCTTTTCACTACACAACTGCATTGACAAGCTGACTTATTATACAACTATTGTTTTAGTATGATTTCAAGTGCCTCACTGTGTTCAGGCTTGTTAATTAAATGTGTAATTGAAAACATACAGCCCAAGTTCTTCAAAACTTCATCAGCCCCTGCTTCATCTCTGAAAAGATGTCCTTGGAACAATGCCAGCACGTTAAATGGAAAACCACTTATTACAAACCAGGTAGTCAGTCCTTTACCTGTACGTTTTATCTTGAAATTCTGTGTATTATCTTCACCCTCCTCTTGTATTCACAGTCAAGAGTGAGCGGTTTCTATGGGATAAATGGAAGACATCAAGTGATTTAAACTCTTCCCAGATGTATAATACTGTCACAGCCATGCTGGCCTATTACACAAAGTAGTTCTCACTCTCAATAGGCTTGGTTGTGGACAATAAAACCTAATTAATGGACAACAAGTGCAGCAGATCAACTCAGCCTCTTTTTTTGCCCATGGTCAACTACCTTGGAATAGGATTGAAGTCACTTTTACCTGCCTGGTTGGGAACTAGAATGATCTTGACCTAGTGTCCGCACACACATGAACGGCAGAGAACAACATGAGTTGAAGCTGGTTTGCATAGCCTGTACAAGGACTTCTGGAGGAAAGCTGGTTAAGGGCACTCTAACTTGCTTCTCTTGCTGAGGATTAAATGCTGCCACTGTGCTTCCTTAGTGCTTTCTCAGCCTGTTTGTTTCAAAATAAAAATGTTATTCTCTTTCTTGGTCCTTACTGGCTGTGATCACACACACTAAATAATCCACTTTCAATGCACTTTCCAACTAGATTTTTACTGACCCTGGTCACACGAGCGGGATAATCCGCAGGGGATGGGAGGCTTTTAGAGCCGGAGCAAAAAGACGTGCGGTAGCATGATCTCACCTTCCCCCGAGGCTCCGTGCCCAAGCCTCCGGCAGCCGATCACACCAAGCAAGGCAACACAGCAGCAAAATGTTTGTGCACATGCGAGGGACGCCGATGGGCACTGGCTACGATGAGCTATCGCTTCCTGATCAGACGCCCGCACGCGCTGCACATTATCAGGGAAATAGTACATGGTTCCTGGTAGCTTTTAAATCCACGTCTTCAGGCCGAAGCTGCGGGTTAGAGACAGGACTGTGATGCTTCCAGATGTTAAGGTATGATCACGCTGCTTTAATCCGCAGGCAAGCCGTCACTCTCGTGGGGCAAATTGTCCGTGTGACCGTGTGGCCACTGTATGAACTGTCAAAATCCAATTCAAAAGTACACTGAAAGTGGATTGAAAGTGGATTATTTAGTGTGTGTGAGATCACAGCCACCATGTAGCCATCCCTGACTAAGGAAGTCAGGCTTCTGGCATTCTGCAAACTATGTAAAACAGAATTCTTCAGGAGGGCATTTTTATAAAGGTGATAGGACTATACTATAACAGAATGTGTCAGGAGATGTTTCTGTGAAAGGAATCAGTCTGTGGACTTTACTACTGTCTATGGTCTGTGCTATCAGTTGCTGCATGCATTGTCTTGTTCTCAATGCATTGTATTTTTATTTTTTTACTACCATTTACTGCTTATTTACCATGGCATGTTTAATACGTTTTGTTCAGATTTTGTTAATGGTTTCTGCAATCTGTTGAGAAATGGACTGATATTTGTTTTTATGGAGTTATATTTGCTGACACACCACATGAACTGTGCATACACATACACCCTAGGCTCAGGGAAAGCTATTTGAATCACCTGTTGTGAGAGGTTTTCACATAGAAGGTACCATACAACTCCTAGCCTTAGAGAAAGAGAAGCACATTTCGCCATTGTTAGCAGAAACCACAGCTTAAAGACAAGCAATCCCCCATTACTAGAGGACTTGATGTCACGCAATACACGGATCTGATCTACATCTGAATTGCCATTTCCTGGCAGATGTTGCTTTGATTGCCTGGGAAAGCCGAGATCTATCTGCACATCAAGGAAGATCCTGACACCCAGCTTTCACACCTAACCAGATGGCTTGTCCATGAGTTAGAGTCTAGAGTTTCAAATGTTGGCCAAACCCCTAAAGTAGACGCCCTTACTACACGCACCAATGGTTGTAGTCATGGGACGGACTTACAGGTAGGTGGGTTTCCAGCTTGGCAAGGTTGCCACCCACCCAAAGATTTGCCTATAAAACTCAGGGACCATGTGATGGGTCTTTTGCTAGCCGTAAACCCTTCATCATCCTCTGTCTGCTTTTACCCCCTAATGCCCAGCTTGCTATCCAACAATCCTTTTTGTCTATTCTTGATCTCCTGGTGTGCGCAGCCAAGGAGGTCCATACTTGCCGGCTGGTTCTGGCAGTGTGACTTAGAAATGCCCTAGGTTCTATTTTCTTACCCCTCATTCTTTATTGCAACAAACAAGGCTCCAGGAACAGATGAGTATGAAAAGGAACTATTTATTATAGTAAAAAGGAACTATTTTTCTATCTCTGTATTCCTAAAGAACTTGATTGTATGTGTGTGAGATTCTGTTTTGTGTGTATGCGATTTTGATATTCTTCAGTAAAAGACAAATCGTTTTGAATTCACCAGTCTCGTCTCTCTCACTGGGACATTCTTGGGATGGACTGGACCTCCGTAAACTTTGGCAGGAACCCATATTAAATTTAGTTTGCCATCTGCTGTAGATAAAGCAGGTTGGCTAACAGAAAATTGGAGGCACGTGCTGGGATCTGCCCTGAACGTGAGCGGGAACGAAGCGAGTCAACACGCTGCTCCTCACCATGGCTCAGACGTAGAGGAATGGTCCGCTCCTAGGGTCCAGTGAAAAACTGTGTGTAAGGTTTCTGTCTGCGAGCCTGGCTCTTAGAGCGCACTCTATCGTGGGAGGTTTTTTCTTTGTCTCTTTCTGTCTATCCCCGGAGCAACCCCGCACCACACTCCCCGTCTGTCGTAGGTGGAAGCCGGAATGAAACGAACGAGGTAGGAACAATAGGGAAAGCCCCACTATGCACCAAGCATGACATACACACATACACCCCACCTTTCGTTTTGAGCGCAGCATCGCTCGTAGGAGACTTTGGTAGTAGAGGTATCCACATCAAATATACGGTCTGGGAAACCTCAGAGAAACGAGTTAGTGGTAACCTCGATTTTGGGTGCGATGGCCCAAAACCTCAGACAAATGGTCTGCGGTGACCCAGTTAGAGAAGTGTGGACCTGATCACCCGCACTCTCAAAAACCTGCAAATAGGTTCCAGACGTTGCCTTGGGTGCCAAGCGTGGGCGGGCATCCTAAACTTTTGGGGTTCAAGAAGAGCCCAGGCGGACAGGCCGTAGAGGAGCCCCTGAAAGGCAGATTTTAACTGGTGGGCTGTATAGAATGGGAAAATATTATCTTTTGTGTACCCTGGCCCCAAGCCATTTAGTGCCTTAAAGGTAAGTATCAGCACTTTGAATTCTGCCCATGAACAGATTGGTAACCAGTGAAGACGTTTTAGCAAAGTGGTAATATGTTCCCTTATAATAGGTAGGCTGACACATTTTAGACCAATTGAGTTTCTGGAGCATTTTCATAGCCAACCCCCTGTAAAGCACATTACTGTAATCAAATTTGGATGTGATCAGTGCATGGATCACTGTGGTGAGATCATGCTTTTAAAGGAACAGCCATAGCTGGAGAACCAGGCAGGGTGGATAAAAGGTGCTATATGCCACAGAGGAGACCTGAGCCTCTAACTGTAGGCCAAGATCCAGGAGTACCTCCAAACTATGAACCTGCTCCTTCAAGGGAATGCAACCCCTCCAGGACAGGCCAAAGTCCCTGAACCGCTTCTCCATCAACCAACAGCAGTTCAGTCTTATCTGGATTGAGCTTCAGTTTTTTGGCCCTCATCCATCCCATTACCTTCTCCAGGCACCTTTATAACAGCATCCTCACCACTGTGCAACATTCACTTTGGTTCCAACCTGGAAATTTCTAATAGGCTGAGATTCAGCACTATACCCTACTCTAGAAAAGTATCTGGGTTTATGAGGATGAATCAACAGAGGTAAATCCAAAAATATCCTTCATTAATGTATTTATTCCCTTAAAATATAACAGACCTTTCTTCCCAATGTAGTAGGGTTGCCAATCTCCAGGTAACGGCTAGAGAGCTCCCTGGATTACAGTTGGTCTCCAGGTGACAGAGACAAGTTCTCCCGGAGAAAATGGCTGCTTTGGAACGTGGATTCCAGGGCATTCTATCCCACTGAAGTCCTTTCTTTCCCCAAACCCCACCCTCCTGAGGCTCCACCCCCTCTCCCCCCCCCCACAATCTCCAGATATTTCCCAACCTGGAGCAGACAACCCTACCTATTTGGTCCCAAAGCGACCTATATTTTTCTCCTCCATTTGATAATCACAAGGACCCTGTGAGTTTGGTTAGGCTGTGAGTGTGTGACTGGCCCAAGGTCACCCAGCAAGCTTCCATGGCAGAGTGGGGGATATGAACTTTGATCTCCCAGATCCTAGTCCAACATTTTAACTACTGCACCACACTGCATGTCCTGGGTGGGGTTACATTGCAGACATCATTCAGTTAGGAGAGGAAACTGTATCCTATGAGAGTGTATACCTATGGTGAAATATGGTGGGGGAACTTCAAGACCAAGAGTCTCGGTCTTGGAATGGGATAGACCCTTTTGTTCTTAAAAAGGTAAAGGTAAAGGTTCCCTTGCTCGAAAGCCAGTCGAATCCGACTCTAGGGTTGCGGTGCTCATCTCCGTTTCAAAGCCAAAGAGCCAGCGCTGTCCGAAGACATTTCCGTGGTCATGTGGCCGGCATGACTAAACACCAAGGTGCACAGAACGCTGTTACCTTCCCACCGAAGTGGTACCTATTTATCTACTTGCAATTTCTACTGCTAGGTTGGCAGGAGCTGGAACTAGAGATGGGAGCTCACTCCATCATGCGGCACCCGGGTCTCAAACTGCTGAACTACTGACCTTCCACAGCCTGCAGTTCAGTGTCTTAACCACCTGAGCCACCGCAGCTCCTCTTTTGTTCTTACAGGACAGTTAATATATGGATTTTCACACTCATTAAGTGCAGTAAGTATCACACCTCATCTTCAGCAAGCTGAGCTTCTTGAAAAAGATGGTAGTCAAGTTTTTTCCCCAAACTGGAAATAAATATGATAAGGTTAAGAGGGGGTACTTAGCCTGCCTTAGGCAACTTTGAGCATCCACCTCAAAGGGCCAGTTGTTTTTTGTGGGGGGGGGGGGTTTAAAAGGAGATGGTCTCTGTTAAATACTGGGTTCTGGACGCATTGCAGTGAACAGCTCTACTTTATTAAGTGATTTCAGAAACACTACAAGGACAAACTCCAGGGCAGCTGCCCTGTTTTTAAGAATGCAATCCCCACACCCCAAACACACTCCACTCCCAACAATAGGCTATTTACATAACACTGTTTCTCTGTTGGTCTACTCCAGGATCCTAGTAAGCAGGGGTCATTTTGTAGAAAAAGAGTTGCAGGTGCTCATTAGCATAATTCATTAGCATAACATATTTGCATATGACACCTCACTGTCAGAAGGTGGGAGAGCTTCTACCTGAATAAGCCTTGGTCTTAAAGATGCCACTGGACTCTTTGCATTCTTTTAGCACAGGCCTGGAAAGACAGGGTGTCGGGGCGGGGTTTGCCGGGCTCCACGCTTTAGCATGGGCCTGGAAAGACAGGGGGGGAATACACGTCTTACCTTACTTCTTCTTTCTCCTCCCGGCCGACTCAGGGGAGGGCTGCTGGGAGCAGAGGGCGGGGCTTGCTACATGTCCCCGTCCCCTGGCATCCTCTCTGCCGGAACATTGCTCTGGTGAGCTCTGGGCTGAAACAAAGCCTGCTAGTAAACTATTGTTCGGGGAAAACAAGCTCAACCAGATCCAGGTACTAGTTCAGGGATGACTCTGGCTCAATACACAACAGACTCTATATCACTAATAGTGGTGAGAAAGAAATAATTTTGACATGTTAAAGTTGTCAAGCAAAGTTTTCACCTAATCTCATCTAAAGATTCTTATATACTTTTGTTATAATATTAATCTGTTCTGAATGACAGTAATTGTTCAAAATTAGCAGTATATAATGTATTATGGCAAGGTAGAGTCAAAAAGGTCATAGGACACAGGCAGCTGACAGAGCCAAGATCTAATGTTGTTTGATGTCAAGTTGGCAGGTACGCTTAAACCTATCAGAAGGAATTGCCCTTTTGTCTTACTTCAGATGCTAGTCCAGCCAGGCACTGCTGTCAGCTTTGAAGGGTACCCTAAAAGATGCCAATCACTTGTAATAAGAACGGTGCTTTATTAAAAGATTAACATAACAAGCAAGCAAATCAAATGAAGCTTACAACATCCTTTCAGCTGCTGGGGACAACAGCAGATGAACTCCTAGGAGCCCATATATTTCTCGGGGCACTTCTGCACAGTTCTAAGTCTCACAAGAGAGGTCTAAAGAGCGAGGGGGGGATGCAGGTTGCTTTCGTCAAAACTACTACAAGCAGGCTAGTTGACCAAGCACCTGTCAGCTACAGAACACAGATTTAGTGTTTACAAAGCAAGTCATGTAATCTACACCCTGAGTCCTTGGCACAAATCTATTACTAACCCTATGTGTATTCATGAGTTTATGAAAAGGACATGGCATATGCAGTCATGGGACCTGTGAACAATTCATTGTGGCCTTCTCGCCATGACAGTGTTTTTCTGCATCTATCCCTCCTGTACCTTTCTGGAATAATATTTTTATCTTTCAGGCACATGTAAAGGTTACAGCAATAAGTTTTATTTGCTAAAGTTTATAAATGATCAGGGCTGCCATTCTATATAGTCCAAAAACTAAACATCGACATTTGACTCTTCAAGGTTTTATAAAGTTTTATCTTCTCCTGATAAGTCCTTTGGACATAAACTTTTTTTGGACTGTTTGCTTTCGGTTTTCAGCTGCAGCCATGGAGGATAAGAAATGTTTAAAGGAACTTTCTGTCTGTGCGTTTTTTAGTGTTCAGTTAACTACACTACTCTTCCTCCTATCACTCCACTTGGCATGCTCTGAGGTTTCTGCCAGCTAAACCGGATAACGCTTGTTTTGAAAAAAATTTACTCAGTTGTTACTTAATTATCTATCTCTTTCTTGTTTTGAGAGTTGCTAGCAATCAGGAGAATCACAGCCAGTTGTGTCTACTGTTAATTACTACCCACAAATTGAGTTGTGTTCTGCCTCCTTGCAATGTCTGGATCAAAGAAATGTATGGAAAGGGGAAGGGAGGATGCTGAGTGCAACTCACCACAATTACCACTTTCTAAATATTCAAAACAATTGTATATTGATGATATTTTTAACAATGAGCAGCCGGCTAAGTTTATGCTACCTACTTGCAATAGATTCAGCTCTCTAACGGAAGAAGAGGCTTTGTCTCCAGCTTCAGAACTTACTCAACCACCACCTGCCTCGTCAATTTTGGAAGAGGAGGATATCTCCAGAGAGGACACAGCTGGCCATCCTTCCCACTCCCAGCCTGCCGTTTCTGAGCCCCACCCAGCCTCCCCTTCTACAGGAGGGCTTACCAGAGCTGAGATTCTTAAACTGATTGGCGATCACTGCTTGCTCACAGCTGAAATAGTGGTGGACATTTTTAAGAAACTAAACAAAAACACGTATAAGCTGAATGAGCTAGTTGCATTGCTAACACCTACAACCAAAGACTTTCCCCCAACTATGGATACCAACTCAATGATTACTGAGCCTATCTCAAAGAACACTTCCTCTTCTGTGCTACCCAAAAGAAGGACATATTCTCAGGTAGTGGTTATGCCTATTAATTCAGGGCCAGAGAATACTCTAATGCTATCTAAAAACCAGATAGCACTAAGTGATAGCTAAGATTCCAATCAATTTTAAAAGATGGTCCAACAGAAGAGAAGTTATCCGTTCTCTGGGTCAGTTGCTGGGGTTGCCTTCACATGAAATTGACTTGAAACAGATAGACTACCCGATATTGAAGAAGAAGAAGAAGAAGAAGAAGAAGAAGAAGAAGAAGAAGAAGAAGAAGAAGAAGAAGAGATTGGATTTATACCCCGCCCTTCACTTGGAGTCTCAGAGCAGCTTACAAACTCCTTTCCCTTCCCCTCCCCACAACAGACACCCTGTGAGGTGGGTGGGGCTGAGAGAACTCTGACAGAAACTGCTCTTTTTCAAGGACAGCTGTGCCAGAGCTTGTGACTGACCCAAGGTCACATCAGCAGGTGCAAGTGGAGGAGTGGGGAATCAAACCCGGTTCTCCCAGATTAGAGTCCGCACACTTAACCACTACACCAAACTGGCTCTCTCCCTAAAGAGGGTAAGAGGCTAACGCTTTCGTTTTCGGGTTCCACCATACCTAGTTTGCTGCTGAAGCTGAAATCTCACCTTGCTACTTTCCAGATTTGGCCAGTAAAGATGTTCCATATGGCAGATCAGAGGCCTTTGCTGGTTCACTGAAAGGTTACACCATCATCTTTCAGCAAAGGACCCGAATTATCTAACCTTCCTCTGGAGGGTTCTTCTTCAAAGCTTGATTGCATCAAACAACCAGATAAGCAAGCTGAATCTCTAAGGAATAAAACCTCGATTCAGACCTCAGAAAACTGTGAGGCAAACTTGATTGGCTTTGCTGAGCCCTCAAATGGACAAAAAAATTCAGCGCAGAGGAACAGTCAGGATTGTGATGGGGCGGCATCTTTTTTGTTTTCTGGCCCTAGCCTGGATTTCTCCCAAATAAGCTGGAACGTCAGTGCTCCCACCCCTGTGAACCCAGAGACACTACCGTCTTCGCCAAGTAGAAAACTTCCTAATGCAGGATTGCCTTCGTATTTGTTCAAGGACATTTTTGTGCCCTCTGTGCCAATATATTCTAACTCAGAGTCTATCCAGCCTATGGATCCTTCCACCAGTGGGCCTTCCCAACCTCTTAGAGATGACACGGTCTGACTAGATCGAAATTCAACAGATTCATCAGATTTTGCTCTCCATTTGAGGATCCTTTCTTGAAATATCGCTGGATGGTTTTGTTGCCTTTCTTACCATGCTGAAATTCCTCCCATTCGATGGAACTGACAACATAGCGGTGCAGGAAACTTTGACTGCAGCGAATTTGGCTATTGATGGCTACTCTGCCTTCAAGGTTGCTGCTACTCCACCAAAAGGGCCAGAGAGACTAAAAGGAGGGTTGGCTATATTCATTTCATCGTCACTTAAAGCTAGTTGCTTAGAAAAAAACTCCTCTCTCCCATCTGGCCATGGTGGTTCTTCTGTCCTTGGTTGGTGGTTGTATGATCATTATAAATCCCGTCTAGGTAAGGTGAAGGGGGTTTATAAGAGTCCCCCCCTTCCACGGCTGTTTAAGGACCAACACTCAAATTTTGCTGGGTTTTGTTTAGTAAAAGCTTCATACAGGTTAGGCCTTCATGTGCTACATGAAGGAGACTATCCTGGTGAATATACCTTTATGTCAGGTATAAAATCTAACACTATAGATTACATGCTTGTTTGTCCTTTTCTTATTGATAAGGTTGTGAATTTCTGTGTCCTCCCGTACCTGGAAGTGGATCACTTTCCTATCTCCCTTACAGTGGAGATGCCTTCCCTAAAAGGTCACTTTCCGGAAAGCCTGACTAATGAAACTCGATCTTCTGATCAGCCTGTCTATCGCCCCAAATGGTCCGTTCAACTTAATTCCAGGCTGAGAGAACAGTTAACATCTGAGTCACGTCTTTACTCTTGTGCCCTTTTTACCAATCCTGCTCCTCCTCAAGATCCTTTATTGAATTTTGATGGTGTGATTCAAAAGTTAGGTTCTATTCTTTTTAGTTCTGTCAGAAAATATAAACCTAAGTCATTCAAGCCATCTAAACCTTGGTTTGATAAACCGTGTGCTGAGGCTAAACTTGAGCTTTCCTCATCTTATCGCCGCTACATTCAATCTGGGCCAGATGAGCAGAAGGAGGCCCATGCTTTCCTTCTTGTCCAAAAGAGACTATACAAAACTCAGATCCTTAGAGCAAAAAAAGTTCATGCCAAAGCTCAATGGAATCTTATTTTGCAAGCCATCAAAGACAAAAGTACATCTACTTTTTGGCATATTATTTCTGGTAAATTAGCGAACGATACTGTGCCCTTGAATTCTTTCATCCCCTCAGATTCATGGGTCGCCTATTTCCAGAATCATTATGATGATTATCATGAAACTTCTAATCTTTTGGTTCCAGATACTCTTCCAGGTTGGCCTCCTGTTTTCGAAAAAGAAGTCAGATCTCACATCAATTGTCTCAAAAGGAATGAAGCCCCTGGGATGGATGGTATTCCCCCGGAGCTCTTGAAGGAAAATGTGGATTGGTGGGCCCCCTTTCCTGCATAATTTTTTACATATATCGATGCCTCTGGCCGCATTCCCAAAAGTTGGGAAACAGCAATGGTGGTCCCTATCTATAAGAAAGGCAGGAAAGATGATCCCTCTAACTATAGGCCTATTAGTTTATTGTGTCGTCAGTAAAGTGTATACTAGACATTTACTAGAAAAGTTTTTATTTTGGCTTGCCGAGGAGGACATCATTGCATTAGAGCAAGCAGGCTTCATGGAGGGTAGATCTACTTCGGATCATTGTCTAGTCCTTCCAGCACCTTATTGAGAAATATGGTAATAAAGGGTCTTCTTCCTTATATGCGGCCTTTGTGGATCTCAAGGCCACATTTGACTCTATTTCTAGAGCTACGTTGTGGGACAAGTTGGAAGAATCTTCCATTGACAAAAGCCTTTTTTTTTTTAATTCATTCGCTTCATCTGCATACTTCTCTCAGGGTTAAACATAGTAAACAGGGTTTTCTTATGAAACCCATTAGTACTTGGAAGGGAGTCAGACAAGGCTGCCTCCTTGATTCACTGCTTTTTATTTTCTATATAAATGACATGGTAAGCCTGTTCAATGTAGAACATCATCATCCCCCCAAACTGGCACATTGGCATACTTCAATCTTACCTTATGCTGATGATGCTGTTCTACTTTCTAGGACCCCAATTGATTTAAGAAGAGCTCTTCACAGCCTTGCTCTTTACTGTGATTCACAGCAGCTTGAGATCAACTACCGCAAAACTAAAGTATTGTCCTTTAGTAAGCATCCTAAATTAAGAAACTGGTCAATAAATGGCCAGCGACTAGAGCAAGTTAATTCTTTCAGATATTTGGGGATGGTTGTGCAAGCTTCTGGTGCTAAAACATCTCATAGCAATTATGTGGCTGACAAGGGAGAAAGGACAGCCCTTAGTATAATTAAATTTCTTAGGTCCAAGGGGGGTCATTTTGCACCAGCTGCCCTTAAACTTTTTAAAGCCCCAATTACTTTATGGAACATTTATAGCCCCCCCTGGATCTTGTTTTACCCCTCTGGAATGGGTTCAATCAAAGTTCCTGAGGGCTGTTTTGCAGGTCCCCAAATGCATCTCAAATGTAATGGTATGGCCGGAAACAGATATGCTAAAGGTAGCTGCTAGAATTGTACTTTCCTCGCTTTTTCTTTGTCTTAAAATAAATATAAACCCCCAAGGCCTCCTTCCTTTAATGCTGTTGGAGGATTTTCAATCCAGTTGGCACAAGGCAGTTCAAGTTAGAATTGCGCAGCTTGGATTTTCTTCTGCAGCTCTTGTGCAGATGGGGGGAGATTTAGCTAGACAATCTTTTTTAAAAAAAAAATTATTAAGAAGAGTAAAACAGCATAACAACATATTCAAACATGTCAAAAGAGCCAACCAATACAGCAAGTAAATAACCAAGGAAAAGCTTAGAAAATATAGCCAACCCCAAACCAGTCTGCGTAACAATAAACCAAAATCGTCATCCTTCATTATGTATGCTGAATGCGATAATGGCTCGATTAAAGACAATTTCTCAGATGGTGATTGAGCTAAAGTGTTGTGTCCTACGAACTTGACCAAGGATAGAATTTAAAAACGAATCCAGGGGACATAAGCCGCCTTAGATGGGATTATATCATTCTCTGACATATATTGAAGTACTCTAGACCACACTGCAACAAATCGCTCATAAGACTTTTAAGTATCTCTTAATGTAGCTTGTGTGACCTGTGTCAGTTTCTCTAATATAAATAAGTCCCAGATTTTGTCATACCATGTTTGTATCCGGGGAGGGCCACTATCTTTCCATCCCACTGCTATGGTCAGACGAGCTGCAGCCAAAAGTTTGGATGTAAGATCTTTCTGAGCCCTAGTAGCCGTTACTTCCTCTATCATATCGAAAAGAACTAATTTCGGGCTAACTGAAATGTTTACTGATGTAATATCACTAATTATCCCTGCAATCTCTTCCCAAAAAGCCTGAATGATGGGACACTCCCACCAGCAGTGGAAATACGAACCTCTGTGACCACATTTCTTCCAGCATTGTGAACTTAATGCCGGGTTTATCTTATGTAGTTTTTCTGGGGTGAAGTACCAGTACAATCTTTGAGACAGAGAGTGAAAGACACTGAACATCAGTCTGACATTTCAAAAACATCTAATTTTATTGTTGTTCCTCATAAACATTTCCTTCTCATTCCAGCCTCCTATCTATATAACCTTGAAAATGTTAATCAAAGAAGAGCTTTCACCCTTGCCAGATTTTCAGCTTTGCCATCTTCAGTTATTGAGGGCAGATATAACAAAATTGCCCAGACTGAGAGATTATGCCCTTGCAACAGTGGTGAGATAGAGTCAATGGCACATGTCCTTCTTCGTTGTTCTTTCTACAATGAAATTCATGCTGCCCTTATCTACTTGAGCTCTGTCCTGACACCTCCGACTCCGGGATCATTAACAAACTTCTCTCTGATGTGAGTATAGAGACCACCTAGAAAGTTGCTAAATTCTCCCAAGCAATTAAATTGCATTCTATATATACTTCCCAACTTAATGTGGAAGATAGCAGCTAATTGTATTTTATATTTATATTTTTATGTAGTTAGGTTAGAAATTGCTGCATTTGTATTAGTATTAGTTTTAATTACTTTTATACACTCTTATATTTGTATACGTTAATTTTTATATTTTACCAGGCTATGGTCATTCTTTTTCTTAGAATTTCTTTTTCTTTTTCATACTTACTTGTATTCCAGTCATGGACTGTAAATAAAGTAAAGTAAACTAAACTAAACATCCTTCCATTACAAATGTTTTTCGAAGGAAGGAAGGAAGGAAGGAAGGAAGGAAGGAAGGAAGGAAGGAAGGAAGGAAGGACACTGTGAACAAGGAGTAGCTTCATTCAATATGTGTTTTGGAACCAGAATATCAATACAGGAAGTATATTTATCTTGATAATGGCAGGTAAGGATTTGAACATTGGTCTTCCTAGGACCTGTCTAACATTTCTTATACTTTGTTGCTCCACATCAAATACTTCTAAATGTTTGTTAATGTTAATGATTCATCATTTTAAAACAATTAAGAAGATTTGTACTTCAGAAGTAGAAAACACGTTATGGACATAATACTGCAAGGGAAAAATGGTGTATCAGGTTCCGTTTCAAAGATGGGTATGTGAGGGGACTTGTAGAGGCAGCAAAGAAAAAACAAGTATTCTTCCCACCCACCCACACACCCTCAAAAGGAACTAACAAGGTAAGCCTAGTATTTGTTGTTGTTGTTCAGTCGCACAGTCGAGTCCGACTCTTCGCGACCCCATGCCAATAAGCCTAGTATTAGGTTTATAGTTTTTAGATAAAAGGTCCTAGCTAGATAAATGTAAAGCATGTGAGCCTGAGGGAAAAAAGAGGCATGAAGTCACCCTGAGAGTGCTTGCAGGCCTAGGGTTGCCATTGCCAACAAAGACAAATTGATGCAAAGGAGGATGGTAAAGTCTCCATATCTCTATTTTGCCTTAAATTGGTTTTGATGCCAGCAGAGTGAGAAAATGCCAGAGGCTCTGGGTGGGTGCCCCATCGTAAATGCACCAAACAATTCCTAAAGCTTTAAGAGCTCTCCAGCTGTTACCTGGAGACTGGCAACAGCTTGTTTGGAGGGTGGGGAGTATGGCATTGTATCTGTCTGAGGTCCCCCTCTTCCTCCTCCTCCTCAGACCCCACCCTCAGCAGGCTTCATCCCTAAAATATC
>NW_015175400.1:35877-47119 GCF_001447785.1 Gekko japonicus | reverse complement strand
GTCTTTCCCTGCAGTGGGAACCAAAGCAGCTGACATCAGTATCCTCTCCCCCGTATGATCCGCACAACTACCCTATGAGGTATGTTAAGGTTGAAAGTGTGTGAATGGTCCATAATCCCCCAGGCAGCTTTTAAAACATGAACCTGGGACCTGCACACGATCCTCTGAAGTCCTCTCTGTGGCAGTAATGGGGTGACTGCTTGCACCTTTTCCTATCTTTTCTTGCCTTGTGGTATTCTGCTTGTGGTGTGATCTGTCTTCTTTGTGATGTGGCATGATTGTGTTATTGGGTTTGTTTCTTTTGAAGGGGAAGTGATGTGTTGTGAGTGAGGACATATTTTACCTCAGAATACAGTAGGTTCCATATGCAACTGGCAATTCCAACTGCCTTGCGGGGGGGGGGAGTTTGAGGTGTGGAATGGAGTGAAGTCCAATCAGCTTCCATATGCAAAAGACCTTGAAACGCTGGGCGGGACTGCACAAAGCAGCCAGTCAACCCAGCCAGCGTCTTCTGACTGACAGTTCTTGCGGCCAAACACTAAAGGTGTGCATTTTGGAACGTTGGAGCCCACTATGGCTTTGTACATAAGGGAGAGATATAAGCTTGAAAGAGGAGTGGACCTATGAACTATTCCAATCGTAATATTGAGAAGTAGATATGTTACTGCATTGACTATGTTCTCATTTTGTTTGTGGTGTTTAGGTGGTGGGTGTTTCGCAGCTTTAAAAACCCAATAAATATACTTTTTTTAAAAAAAGGAACTAACAAGAGGTACGCTGTTACATAGAAATATAACACTTAGTGTCCTTTTGTTTGTCAAGCCCACTCTGTCAAATGAAATTACTGTGTAGGATAATAAGGGCCTATAATAATAATCACAAATTAGTGACCTGATTCCAACTCCATATTTAGTAATGAAAATAATTAAGAGAAAGGGATAAGATATTACAGCATAAAAAGATAACATAAGATGACTAATCAAGTGCCCCAGGAAGGCTCAGAATAGCAGAGAAGCCAAAGTCTCCACATACACACAAATTATTTCCTCCCAGCACTGGTATTTAGACCTCTGCCTTTGAACATTGAGGTTCTATTTAATTGGTGTGGCCAATAGCTACTGATGCACCTGCCTTCCATAAATCTGAAACTCATGCGGTGGGACCTGATGATGTCATATAGTTTCCCAATACAGTCTACTTAGTTAAGATGGATTCCTTTAGCTGCTTTAGGGAGAGGATTCAAAATGAATAAACTGATCATGTTGACTAGTCCTCTTATTAGTCTCCCTACTCATGTTTCTAGTTTATATTAGGATTATTATCCATATGCTATTTTCCAAATGTGCCTCCATCTGCGGATAGCTAAATCCATGTAACAGGGCCACATGGAGGCTAAACTGATTTTTCAGCAAATTCGGGGCACTCCCCAGGTTTCCAGAAAAATAATTTTTAAAATATTTGTAAATACATGGGGATTAAATCCCCCAGAAAGTAAAACAGCATTCTCTGCACAAGCATAGAGAATGCAGGGGCCCACTCCAGATAAGTGATAGAGGACTAGGGATGAGCATGAACCTTGTCACAAACCCAAATTCATCATGAAATTTGCCTGGTTCATGGTTCTTGAGCTGAGGTTTGTCGAATCTCACCTGCCATGAACCTCCCACAAACCTCCATGTGTTTTTTGGAGATTTGTGTCGGCAGACACGCTGGCACTGATCAATTGATAATCAAAAAAATGGGGGGATGAACTTCTGCAGCCCTGGAAACATCAATAATGGCCCTTCATAGCTCAACGAGCAGCACTGGCTGCCAATAAGAGAGCTCCCATTTTGCTCTATGGGACCAGAATGGATATACCCCCAGCTCACATGCAACTGTTTTTACTTGGCAGCAGGCAGTTAGAGGCAGAGAGTGAAGGGAACTGGAAGTAATTTCTCCATGTGAACAATGGGGTTGGGGGTGTTTGGTGCTTACTCAGGACTCTGAGGCACCTGTCCTGCTCATGCTGACCAGAGGGGCTTAACTTCATTGGTTCCTTGGCTGAGCCCCCCCCCCCCCCCCCACATTCAGCTTTTTATGACTACTAGCTCTGTTTGGCTGGGATTGTGTGAGGTCTCTGCTCAGGCTGTCTCTCTGCTCACTCACACCCCTTACACTTATTTCTGCAGGGACTGGGTAAAAGTCGGATCTAGATTATTTTAAATGGATCCTCATGAATTCATATGTTTTTTACATTGAAAAGAAATAAAACCATTATTATACTGTAGACATGATGTGATGGCGCTGCCTATATCCGACAAGTGCCTGATAACTGATACTGATAACAATTAGGGGCCGCTGCCGTCGGATCGCCCAACCATTGCAGCACCTGGCCCCATGATCCACCATTGAGTTGTTGCCATAAGGAAACTTCGAGCAGAAGAACATCTTAGAACATTTGGGAAATGGAAATCCATTGAAAGTGTGTCATCTAAGTGAATTTTAATTGCCACCAGGACCTTTATGCTTGTTGATTTGTAGTGTTTTTAATAATTGTGTTTTAAGCTGTATATATGTCATGTTGAAAGCCGCCCTGTGCCTGTTTTGCGGGGAGGGCGGGGTACAAATTTGATAATAAATAAATAAAATAAAAATTCATGGGGCTGCAATAGTGCAAAAAAGTAGTTGCTATCCACGGATCCTCATAGAGCCTAATGATTTTTCCAGTAGGTCAACTCAAACTCACCATCAGATTACCTATAATGTTCATAGCCACAGATTGCATAGCAAAAATCACAGATCCACTTCTTCATGGCAACACAACAGCGCAAAAACACGGTTCCAAAGCATGGATCCACATTGTAGCCACAGGTTTTTTGCATTAGATCTCCCCAACATCACCATCAAATCACATATCATGTCAATGGGCACAGCTTGCGCCACAAAAATCATGGATCCAGGGCTTTGTTGCAACACCATGGAGCAAAAACATGGTTCCAAAGCATGTACCCTCATGAAGCCTCAGGGTTTTTGCATTGTGTCACTCCAACATTTATTTATTTTATTTCCATCTCGCCCTCCACTGCAAAGTAGGTTTCTTGTCTGACAGACCCTTGTCTGATGGGAAAATATTAATGGCGTGATACGTGTTTTTGAAATTTGTATGCGCTTTTGTGCCAACTTTGTGTGCAGATGCAAAGTGTTTTGTGTCATCTGAAGAGTTCTTTGGATTTTGATAAAGGCTACAGCCAAAACAAGGAACTTCAGGTGCCTTTTCCCATTGCTGAGTTTGCTAGGTCTCTAGCTACAGAACTGCACAGTGGAGCTGAGTTTGCGAAATCTCATAGCTACAGAGTTGCATATCTAAAATTTGTAGCCTTTAAAGGCAATCACAAATATATATGAACTTTGGATCTTGATTATGATATTTTTGGTTGGAGAGCTCCCAGCCCAGACCTTCCAATCAATTGGCCAAGTGTTCTAGAGGAAGGGAGACCTACAGTAGAAACCATATCCTGCCAGCTTTCCACTGCAAGCCTTCCCAACCACTGACAGTTAAGAGATGGCAGGACTCTCGGCTTGGAGCAGAAAGTGTTCCAGGCACATTTTTTAATGCACATTACAGGGCAAACAGCATGATAAAAAGTAGAGACATCACCCTGCCAACAAAAGTCCACATGGTCAGAGCAATGGTATTCCCAGTAGTCATGTATGGCTGCGAGAGTTGGACTATAAGGAAGGCCGCGCGCCGAAGAATAGATTCTTTTGAACTATGGTGCTGGAGAAGACTCTTGAGAGTCCCTTGGACTGCAAGAAGATCAAATCAGTCAATCCTAAAAGAAATCAACCCTGACTGTTCCCTGGAAGGCCAGATAATGAAACTGAAGCTCAAATACTTTGGCCACCAAATGAGAAGGGAGAACTCACTGAAGACCCTGATGCTGGGAAAGATTGAAGGTCAAAGAAGACTAACAGATGGATGGTATTATAAGGAGGATTGCCAGCTCTAGTTTGTGAAATTCCTGGAGATTTGGGGGGGCGGGGTGGAGCATGGCAAAGAGTTGGGTTTGGGGTGGGTAAACATGCTAAATTGGCATAGACTATACGCTCCAAAGCAGCCATATTCTCTAGGACAATTGATCTGTGTAGTATGGAGATGGGTTATAATTCTGGGAGATTACCAGGCCCCACCTGAAGGTTGGCATCCCTAGTTATAAGTTTTCATACACTAATGCCCATCACCAAATAATCCTTAATAAACCATATATGCCCCTTTCTTCTGCACAAACCTGTAGAGCAGGGGTGTTGAACTCATTTGTTATGAGGACCGGATCTAACATAAATGAGACCTTGTTTGGCCAAGCCATGTGTGTCATAAAATGTAATGCCAGGTGGTAGAGTTATAGACTTTATAAAGGACACAAACACAAATGTTTTTTTTTTACTTAAACTAAAAACATGCTTAAAACATTAGCACTCTTGCAGTATTTTGTTTATTTAACAGTGTCTGATAACTGACACCTCTTGCTCTAAATTATTGCATCAAAATGTCTGTGCTGTTGCAATCTTGAGTATGCTGTTCACGTGTGTATCTGTAAGCTGCAAACCTACGATGACGCAGCAACAGCAGAACTGGAAGAAGAAGTAGAACACAGCCAGTTTCACTGCGGGCCTGATAGAAGCCCTCTGGGGGCCTGATCTGGCCTTCGAGCCGCATGTTTGACACCCCATCTGCATCATACAGCCCTTTGGTTGTAATGGCTGAGTTTTGATAATGTAATGTGCTGAAAACTATATTTCACCTTCAAATTTACAGCATAAAAGGACAACCCATTTAATTAGATCTCTAACAGAGCTATGATGAGTAGGAAAGTAAGACGTGCAGGCTTTTAATTTTTTAAATTCTTATTGCCACAGATCATCAGAAATCTTTTTAAAAGATTCTTTTTAATTTCAAGAACTATTTTTCTGTAGTCCAAGAGGGTTCTTTTTTTAATGAGCTTGACCCAAATGCTTCTTTGCCCAGGCTGGGTTTAACAGACTTGGAAGACACCCAACTGGTTTTCATGTGAATATGTTTGGTAGGTTGGAGAAAGACTGTGAGAGGTGTCATAAAAATAGCTGCCTCTGTCTTTTCCAACCAGCTGGGAATAAGCTGATGAGAACAAAACCTTGAATGAAAACACCTCGACTTTTCATACAAGGACAAAAGGTGATCATTATGCATACCAGGAAGGTTCTTTTATAGCTAGTAATTACATACAAATTGGAGACTTACCATTTTTTTAAAAGTCATTTTTTCTCTCTTCGTTTATTTAAAAAGTGATTTCTGCAGTCATTATATAATTTCTGGTATTTTTCAGCAACATTATTTAAGAACAAAAGGGCTTACTGTTTCTGAAATGATCACAAAGAAGCAAATACAGAAAGTTTCTCTGGGGAACTGGTCTTTCAGTTCACAGAAAATGAATGGAATCATTTTTTAAAAAAAAATGCAATCTGAACTTTGTTTCAATAGGAAGATAGGATCAATTTCTATATTTTGGGATTTTAAAAAACCTGGAAAATTAGCCTTATTATCACTGATGTATGGTATCAGCCTTTCTCAGTCCCATCTATGAAAAAAGGCTACAATGACTCCTGATCTGAAAAACAGGCATAATTGAATCACAAATCCTGAAATAGGGAGAACAGCTCTCAGCCACCCCAGTTGCTCTTTTCCAGAAGAAAACCACTCATCAATAAGTGAAAAGTGTTTGCTATTTCTTTACAACTATTGATGAACTCAGATTCACAGCACTGAGCACTGAGTTATCAATAAACTAGGAATAAGGCTCATTGTGGAAATAAATACAACGAGCTCTAGAAAGAGGATCTGGGTGAGTGCCCCGGCCTTCGGCACTCAGCATCAATTTGCTGTGGCAACCTCAGCAGGGTATAATGACACAGAGTCCACCCTTTTCTCCAGAGGAATTGATCTCTGCCACCGGAAGAACAGTTTTGATTCTGAGTGATCTCCACCCCTCACCTAGAGATTGGCAACAATGTTTCCCCAGTAGGAAATGGCTGGTTTGGAGGGTGGAGTCTATGGCATTGTACCTGTCTGAGGTCCCACCCCTCCTCAACCCCCACCCTCTCCAGGCTCCACCCCTCAAATCTCCAAATATTTCCCAACCTGGAGTTGGCAACCCTATCTTCTTCCCAGCCAACCATCAACCTACCTTTATTTGCCCCACTGACTTCAGCTTTCCATCTACCCTGCTCTGAAGCCCTGACTGCTACATCACATTGGCTGTCATAGGGGCACCATCTCAGCAGGGTATAGCAACACAGACTCCACCATTTCCTCCAGGGGAACTGATCTCTGCCATCTGTAGAGCAGTTGTAATTCTGAGTGATCTCCAGCCCTCACCTGGAGACTGGCAACAATGGTTCCCCAGGAGGAGCAGTCCAGTCCTTCTCTGCAGTGGGGACCAAGAAGTTTACATCATTCTCCTCTCCCATTTTTGATCTGCACAACAACCCTGTGAGGTAGGTTAGCTGAAAGTCTGTGACTACTCCAAAATCACCCACTCAGCTTCCACAGCAAGAACCTGAGTCTGGTGGACCCTGCTCTGAAGCAATAACTGCTATGCCACACTGGCTGTGGTATCACCTGGTATCACAACTGAATTCCAGACAACAGATCTTTCTCTCCCCCTGGAGAAAATAACTGCTTTGGAGGGTGGCCTCTACGGCATTCTGTTCAGCTGAGGCCGCTCCCCTCCCTAAACTCTGGCTTCTGTAGGCTGCACCACAAAATCTCCAGGAATTCCCCAACCTGGAGCTGGCAACCCTAGTCAGGACTGTCCCCAATTAGTTTTCTCCCAAAGGCCAAAATAGGCATGGAAGGGGCTTTCCCCCCCCCCCGCTCTTTACTGACAGAACCAAGCTTGGTTGCCTAGCAACAGGCACTGAGGGGAGAGAAGAGTTGCCAGCTCTGAGTAGGGAAATACCTGAAGATTTGGGGGGTGAATCCTGTGGAGGGCAGCATTTGGGGAGGGGAAGGACTCAGCATAGTATAATGCCAAAGGGTCTACCCTGAGAGCAGCCATTTTCTCTAGGGGAACTGATCTCTGTCATCTGGAGATCAATTGTAACAGCAGGAGTTACATGGACTGGAGTCTGACTGGCCTCCCAACATCAGATAGAGCTGGGTGTCATCTGCATACTGGTGACACCCCAGCCCATACCTCCGGACAATATGGACAAGAGGGCGTATATAGATGTTAAACAATAATGGGGAAATCACCACCCCTGAGGCACACCGCACTCAAGCAGATGTCTCCGGGACTGCTGTTCCCCTAGCACCGTCTTTGTGCCCGACCCTGGAGAAAAGAAGCAAGCCATTGTAAGGCAAGCCCCTGGATCCCCATGTCGGCGAGGTGGTGGGTCAGCAACTGGTGGTCGACTGTGTCAAACGCTACTGACAGGTCTAACAACAACAGTGCCGCCAAATCGCACTGATCCAGATGTCTCTGGAGGTCATCCGTAAGGGCGACCAGTACTGTCTCCATCCTGTGTCCCTGACAAAAGCCAGACTGGAAAGGGTCTAGGATGGAAGTGCCATCCAGGAAGCCCTGCAACTGTATCGCCACCACCCTCTCAATTAATTTGCCAAAATAGGGCAAATTGGAAACCGGCCGGTAGTTGGCCAATTTGGCCGGATCTAGAGATAGTTTTTTCGAGAGGGGATGGACCATCACTTCCTTGAGTGCCCCTGGGAACCGCCCATCAGAGTGGGTCTTGTTGACAATCTCCCTTAGGGCACCTCGAAACCCCTCGTGGCCCGCTTTAGTGAACCAGGAAGGGCACGGATCAAGGCTGCATGTGGTTGGGCAGACAGATGTGAGCAAACTGTCGACTTTCTCCATGCTGAGTGGGCTGAAGCTGTCCAAATCCGGAGTCAAAGACGTGCAAGGGGCCTCAAGTTCACTCACTGTATCTACTGTGGCGGGGAGGTCATGGTGGATCGCCAAGACTTTATCCGCAAAATAGCTCGCAAATGCCTCACAGCCAATATCCAATTCCCTAACATTTTGTCTGCCCTGTGGCAGAGCTGTTAACGACTGAATCTTTCTAAACAATTGGGCTGGGCGTGAGCTAACGGATGCAATCGAAGCCTTGACTGCCATCTCATAGGATCTCATAAACGTCCTATACGATGTTCTTGTTGCCTTGTCGCGAGCATGACACCACTGTCTCTCTGGCCGTCTTAACTCTCGCTTCATAAGCCATAGCTCCTGGTTGTACCAGGGAGCCAGCCTAGAGCGAGCACGCAGAGGGCACCAGGGAGTGACCTCGTCAATGGCTGTAGAGAATCAGCTGTACCAGTCCTCCACAAGCTCATCCAATGAGTCGTCAGGGGGCCTCAGATCTCGCAGAACCTTTTGAAGCCATACTGGGTCCATTTGGCTCTGCAGGCGAGCTAAAATCTGCTTGCCACCTAAACAAGGTTGGGGTGGAACATTCAGATGAGCCTTTAGGGCATAGTGGTCCGACCTTGGTACTGCCAAAGCAGTAATACGGTCCACTGTCATCCCAGCCACGAAGATCAAATCGAACGTGTGTCCGGCCCGGTGCATGGGGGTCGTTACAAATATATATATGATAAGGTAGTAAATAAGGAGCTTAGTAAAAAAGAAAGAGGAAATATGCTTCTGTTTAAAGAAAGAAATCTCGCACTGAAAACAATCATGAAAACAGGGGATTGAACTGCAATTCCTGGAGGGAAGGCAGCATGCTATAGCCCAATTCTGTCAGATCTCAGAAGCTAAGCAGGGCCGGTACTTGGATGGGAGACCACCAAGGAAGGCCCCACAGAGGAAGGCAATGGCAAACCACCTCTATTTCTCACTTGCCTTGGAAGCCCCTTGCTGGGGTCTCCATAAGTCAGCTGAGACTTGAGAGCACTTCACACACATACACTGCAATCCACAAACCCCTCACTCTAAAATAGAAGGGTATAGATTACTATAATGATGAGCAGAAAGATACCCAACAAATGATTGGATACCCCAACATGGCTGCAAGGAACTTGATACAACAACCTTGTCAAAGCTATGTACGGGTCTGATCAGTACCTGGATAGCTCTCATGGGATCCTGTGCATGCCCCTTTGAATTCCATGATGGGGAAAAGGTGGGATAATAATATAATAAATAATACATGCTAGATTTGAGTCCAGTAGCACCTTAGAGACCAAGACTTTGGGAGTATTAGCTTTCAAGAGTCAAAACTCCCTTGAACAGGAACTTTGGCTCTCAAAAGTTTATAACCTAAAAACCTTGTTGATCTCTCATGTCCTACTAAACTCGAATCTAGCTCTTCTACTGCAGATCAACATGGCTACCCGCAGAAAATATTTGAACTGTTAGCCAGCCCCATAGCCAGGATTTTTTTTAGGGGGCACCAGGGTGCTAATTAAATTAAATTTAAATGCACACCAGAGCCTCAGGCTTTACAGGCTAAAGAGCAGTTACATGTGACAATTTGCAATGCAAGAATGTATACTCTGAGGCAACTGGGGAAATTGCAATTTGCTCCAAACAACTCTTTCTCACTTTCTAGCACACACACACACACAATTTACAACTATAAATCTGAATCCCCATAGTGAGACCCCATTCTGTTGGAGGTGAGGAGGGGCAAAGAATTGCAACTGAAGCATTAAAATGAACTTGGAGATAGAGCTTGCTTCCAAAGTGGGACTCCTTAGGTGGGGCTTTGTTCTTCTCTTCATCAGCAAAGCCCAAAGTTCTGTGGCCCCTTCTCCAGTGCCCCTTAAGCCTCGGCTTATTGGGGAAGTGCTTCCTGTTCCTTTCTAGGGGCTCCCAATGGGTGCGCTTGCACTGGCCTGCTCAGTCAGCCTCATGCTCTGCCTGCCTTTCTCCCTCAGGTCCTGGGACAGCAGCTGCCTGGTGGCATGAAGAGCCTGCAGCTGTGAGGCAAGGAAGAGGTGGTGGCAGCAAACACAGCCCAGACAAGGAGCCCGCCCAGAGAGCTCTGAATGGCTGGGTGAGTGGAGGCCAAGAAGCAGGCACACAAGGCCAGCAGGGGCAGCTGTGAAGGGCGAGCTGGGGGGCACTGCAAATTCAATAGGGGGTGTCACCCAAAGTACCCCACCACTGGCTACAGGCCTGCTGTTACCTTACTTTGCTATTCAAAGTTGGTGCTCAGAATTTTAAGTAATTCAAACAGAGGAGAAGGGGGAGGGTGATGATTGGTCAAACATGCCAATGAGGTTAAGGAGGTGGTAGAGGATTGTCACACTTTGGCTTTTTGGCCCACCTGTTTACAACCAGAGTTCATGCCTTTTCCACTGCAGCTTCCACTTTGTTTAAGAGGTTCCCTAAGGAGGTGAGAGGAAAACCATTTTTAGATATTTGCCAGAGTTTTTTAATTGGATTTAAACTACAGGCATTGTCTGGAGGAAAGGGGTACCTGGGATTTTATTTTATTTTATTATAAATAGTAATGTTTTAATTCTGGCTTGTAAACTGAATTAAGCCACAAGGAAACGTCAGATATAAATATTTTAATTAATTAATAAAATTAAATTTAGACACTCTAAATGATCTAGACACTCTAAATGACTGTGCTATGGAGCAGATGGTCACGGAACTTACCAGGGGAGAGGCGATCCTTGATTTGGTCCTACGTAATGGCCAAGACCTGGTGAGAGATGTAAAAGTGATTGCACCGCTTGGGAACAGTGATCATAATGTTGTTGAGTTCAACATTTGTATAAATAGGGAATTGGCCAAAAAGACTCAAACAACCACTTTTAACTTTAAAAGGGGTAATTTCTCTGATATGAGGGGACATGTGGGGAGGAAACTGAAAGGAAAAGTAGAAAGGGTCAAAACCATTGGGGAAGCTTGGAAACTATTTAAAACTACGATCCTAGAAGCTCAAAAAAAAATATTCCGCAGGTTAGGAAAGACACAAACAGGTATAGGAAAAACCTGCATGGTTAACAAACAAAGTAATGGAAGCTGTAAAAGGTAAAAAGGATTCCTTTAAGCAGTTGGAAAGCTAGTCACAGTGAGGCTGATAAAACGGAACACAGGCTATGGCAAATAAAATGCAAGTCTGTGGTCAGGCAGGCAAAAAGGGAATATGAGGAGCATATAGCGAAAAACGTAAAGACCAACAATAAAACTTTCTTCAAATACATTAGAAGCAGGAAACCAGCCAGGGAGGCAGTGGGGCCCTTGGA
>NW_015175400.1:449-35046 GCF_001447785.1 Gekko japonicus | reverse complement strand
CAGTGTGTGACTACAATAAAAAAGGCCAATGCTATGCTGGGGATTATTAGGAAGGGTATTGAAAACAGATCAGCCAATATCATAATGCCCCTATATAAATCAATGGTGCAACCTCATTTGGAATACTGCATGCAGCTCTGGTCACCACACCTTAAAAAGGATATTATAGCTTTGGAAAAAGTGCAGAAAAGGGCAACTCGAATGATAAAAGGGTTGGAACACTTTCCCTATGAGGAAAGGTTAAAGTGCTTAGGGCTCTTTAGCTTGGAGAAACGACGACTGAGGGGTGACATGATTGAGGTTTATAAGATTATGCATGGGAAAGAGCAGGTAGAGAAAGAGGTACTTTTCTCCCTTTCTCACAATACAAGAACTCGTGGGCACTCCATGAAACTGCTGAGCGATCGGGTTAGAACGGATAGAAGGAAGTACTTCTTCACCCAAAGAGTGATTAACACATGGAATTCACTGCCACAGGAAGTGGTGGTGGCTACAAGCATGGACAGCTTCAAAAGGGAATTAGATAAGCATATGGAGCAGAGGTCCATCAGTGGCTATTAGCCACAAGGTATAGATATGGACTCTGGGGCAAGTGATGCTCTGTCTTCTTGGTGCTTGGGGGGGGGGGTCAACAGTGGGAGGGCTTCTAATATCCTGGCCCCACTGGTGGACCTCCTGATGGCAGTGGTATTTCTGGCCACTGTGTGATACAGAGTGTTGGACTGGATGGGCCTTTGGCCTGATCCAACATTGGTGTCTCTTATGTTCTTATGTTAAATATTCTTGCTGCTCTTTCTAAAAGGACTGGGTATATTAGAACAAAGTTTGAGTCCAGTGGCACCTTTAAGACCAACAAAGTTTTATTCAAGGTATAAGCTTTCATGTGCAAGCACACATCTTCAGATACAGTGAAATGGAAATTACCACGGTACACATAGGTAGAGGATGAGCAGAAAATTAGCATACAGCATAATGAGGATATTTAACAGATTCAAGGCCCAAACAGGAACAACAAGCTTACTTTATATGGTTACCATTTTTTCAGTTTAATTTCAGGGGGAAACATAGTGAAGGAAATAAATATGTCAAAATTGGAGACTGATGGGCAGATGTATCCTTAATTGTGGAATGATGTTAGCCAAATTGCCACAAATTATTAATTATTTGGGGGGGGGATTATGATTTTACATGAGGCAATGGGCAAATAAGGGAGCAACCACCTGTGTATACAGGGGTCCCGCTTCCCGAATCACCAGAAATAGACTCAAAGGCTGGTTTCAGTATAAAATGGTTTCATTTACTGAAGATATCTCACAAGCATACAGTAATTCAAACACACTCACAGTTACACAGATCTAGGAAAATTAGATAGAAGGGGATAGCCACAATCGCATTAGCAGGACGTTACGTTGGGGGTAATACTTTACCTGTCCTCAGCGGGATGAAGCGATCCTTGGAAAAAATGAGGGAGACTAGGGAGTATTAGGGTCATGTCCTGAACCAGCAGACGTGGAGACTCTGGCTGCGCTAACCAAGAGTCGTGGAGGTAGGGTGGGTGTAGAGGTCAGGAGAGAGAGAGATAGCATGGCTGGGTGCACCCATTTTATGAGGTGCTTGGGGGTGGGTTAAACTGGCCATATCCCCTGGCACACCTCCTATTAGTCCATCCCAAAATATGCTACTGGAGCTGGGTACAGGGGGAGGGGATTAAGGGTGTGGACAGTGCTGAGATCTAGTAATTCTGAGCAGGACAGTGGCACCTGGAGGGATGATGACTCATGCGGCCAGAGTCATTGTCATTGGTATGCCTTGATTATCTCATTGCTGTAGCTTCAGCTAGGCAAGGCTATGTAGGGGAAGGGGAATGCTGCCTGCGCATGCAAGGAAGAAGCTCCACGTGGCATTTGGATTCCATGTCTCTGGTCTTCTGCCTTGGTTTTCAGTGCTACATGTGGCTAGGGAGCTGGTCCATCTTACAGCAGGTATGAGGGCAGATAACCTTAAGAACCATTGGCACATCATCTCAAAGGAAGGCTTCCTTCTTCTGGGTGTGTGTCTATAGTTATCATCATTTTTGGGTCACCACACAGTTCATTCCCTTTTGCACACTACTTGCACAGTCCCGTTTTTATTACATGAACTTTGTCCACAAGTGCACTATAAGCACTTTGCAGGGCAACAATGCTGAGAGTAATTAACTGAGACCCTGTCATTCATAGTAACTGATGAATGTATTATCATTAAAGACTCAAACTACATTAACATCTTGCTGATTATTTGTTTTTCCTTTTCTGTTTCAGGTGGTTATAAGTCTTCCACATGACCAGAGGTAAGAGCCCTTTGGCTCTTGGCCACAGCTCACAGCCAGTGCCCTTGGATGAGCCAGCTCCTTAATCCTGACCACCCTAACACACAATCTGTTATTATTTTGTGTGGGATATTATGTTATATTATATTATATTTCTTTTCTGTTGTGAGCCACTTTGGGTCCCTTTGGAGAGCAAATCAGGATACAAACATTTAAATAAATAAATATAATGTATTGGTATGTCCTTATTATGCTATGTTATCTACTAACAGCATTTGTGGGCCTGAAGGAGTAGAACCCCAAGAGTATGGCTGCAGTCCTAAGAATGTTTTCCTGGGTGTAAAACAAACTGAATCCAGTGGGACTTACTTCAGAGTGGTTGTGCTTAGGATTGTTCCCAGTGTATTGTCCCTTCACTCTGAGTTAGTTCTTGCAGTCCTGGTTGCTTAGTATAGCACTGAGAGCCAGTTTGGTGTAGTGATTAAGAGCTCTAATCTGAACAACCAGGTTTGATTCCCCACTTCCCCACTTGAAGACTGATGGGTGACCTTAGGCAAGTCACAGCACTCTCAGCCTTAAGAAAAAAACATAGCTTGCCACCTAGTGGTGCCAAAAAAAGCTACAGCTTCAGCAGCCAAATGATCCCCCTGGCGATCTCCTGACTATTCCTCACACAATGCCATATTTCAGTATAGCACCTGTGCATTTATGTTATAACCTCACTGAAATTAAAATGCTTAACATTGGGTATATAATGCACCTACAAAGTACTTTCAAAAAGGATGTAAGGAAATCCTTGTGCCAAGCAGTTTACAATAAAAAAAACAAAGAAACAAAAGAAAAAGGTAACCAGGGAAGAAAAATCTACAAATAACGATACATTCAGACGGTATAAAGTTAAAAACATGATTAAGATTTCAAATATGAGAACTCATTGAACAGTAAAATAGAAACAAAGATTTAGGAAGAAAAAAGCAGACGAACAGATGGAAGAACAGTTTCTACATTGCAGCCCTAGGGCACACCCAGACGGCTGTTTCCCACACTCTCTGTTCAATACTGGCAGACTAACCAGAAATAGAGAAAGTAAAACAAAGTGGGTTGCCTGGAAAAGCAAGCACCTTTCTTTAGAGGTTCAAAAGACAACGCTTGGCAATGAGGCCTCACTGTAGTAGGATTGCCATCTCCAGTTTGGGGGACTCCTGGAGACTACAGGGTGGTGCCTGGGAAGGATGGAGTTTGGGGACATTGATCAGCATTTATGTGACACTCCAGCCTAGCCTCTGAAGCTGCCATTTCCTCCAGGGAACTGATCTTTGTAGCCTGGAGATGAGTTGTAATTTTGGGAGAATTCCAGGCCCGATCTTCAGGTTGGCAGCCCTAGCCTGTAATGAACTGCTGCAGGATCAAAATGGGACTAAGACATGTGGATCCATATTTACCCCTTCCAGTATCTATACCCTGATCCCACTGAAGTCCAGGCACTAGCAAACCCTTTGGGTAGATTCATTGTGTATATGATGGATATCAAATAAATAACTTATGTTTCCAGTGATTTATCTTATAATATTCTGATCCTCACCTGTTTCGGTACTCAGTACTTTAACCGCAACTAGGAAAACGAACTTAATATTTAGTTTTTACAAATGTACTCCATCTCCTCATAAACTCTCATACCACAATTACACAGACCTGGTCTACACACGCAGCAGAAGAATTCTGAGCTTGTGCAATGGGCTGTCCTACTTCAGAGAGCAGATGGGGACACAGTTTGTGTGTACCACTACATCAAATGCACCCTAAACATGGGAGGAAGGGACCAGCACATCAAGAAGAGATATTCTAACCTAACACCTTTGCATGCTGTGGGTTTTTTCCCCTTCATTTCAAGGAATTAGGTAGGGTAACTTTGAAAAATGTCATCTCTCACCTAAGTCTGACGTGGTACAATTCATTCTACCACATTAGAACTCTACCACCTGCTACTACAGTGCGACTAGACCAAGCCCTAGTTGATGCTGCTGGTTTAATTATCAGTAACCTACATTGATAAACAAGGATTTTGTTTTCCCTGTTAAAAATAAAAGGGAACTCTTGACATTTCACAGCGGTTGAAATAAACTTCCAGACATTAGTAAGTCATCGAATGGTAAGTTTCAAGATTGCTTTCCTTTCTCTTAAGCCCTAGAAGGCGCTTTCTGATGTACTGCTCAGCTCTTACAAACTCTAAAATGGTGGTTTTTAACTTCTTCCTCCATATCAAAGGTTTGGTGGAAAAGGATATGCATGACATGGGACTTGAGTAAGCTGATTTTAGAAAACTGAACAGTACATATGGAGTTTGGTTTGGTATTATGTGTACCCCTTTCTTGCCCATGTAATTTGTAGGAAAGGCATATTCCTTTTAAAATGCTGAAAGTAATTTGCCTTATGGTGTTTCCTGCAGGCTGCTTTTGAAACAGACCCTCTTGTTATGCCTTTTGTAAAGCATAACATAGGAAGGATCCAGCCTAAGTTAAGCACATCAACTTTTGCTTCTGAAGCAGATTACACTCTTTAAAAAATTTAGCCTGCAGCAAAAGTTAGCTCAGTGTTCCCTCTAAGCTGAGTTAGTGTGAGCTAGCTCACAGTTTTTTAGCCTCCGGCTCATACATTTTTGTATTAGCTCAGGAGAGGTGGCTCCAGAGCAAACTAATTTATGCTGTAGCCAAATTACTTCCTCACAACTTTAATTCCAGTAGCTCACAAAGTAGAAGTTTTGCTCACAAGACTCCACAGCTTAGAGGGAACAAAAAGTACTACCACATCTATGTTGTAACCTAACATGGATATCCAAACACATTTTAAACAAAAACACTGAACATGATGGCTTCATTTTCCATTCAACATGTATCTTGAAGCTAAATGGAAAATATCACCTGAAAAAACACATGGAGGAAGATTGGGTGAAAGATTTTGGCCCTTTCCACACAGGGACGTTTTCCTGCAGTTCCCCTATTCCCACTGCAGCTGCCTGGACAGAGCAGAAGCAACAGGCTTCCACATGTTAGGTTTCCCCACAGTCTCCCTGTGAAATAAGGATAATGTTCTCAGTCACCCCAAAACTGATGTGGTGTGGATTCAGGTTGTTATCAGAGTAATCCATAATATGTACTTTTAAATCAAATAAGCATAATAAAAGGCAAAATGGTCTGACATTTCCATCACTTGCACAGCTTAGCAAATGAGGTGGGGAGTCCTTCATTCAAAACAGTCTGCTGCTCTAAACTCACTTGGGTAGCCTTAGAAAAACCTCCATCCCTCATCCATCCTCCCTCCTTCACCTGCATATATTGTTCTTCTAGGAATAAGGCCCATTGTGGAATTAAATACAATGAGTGCTAGAAAGAGGCTCTGGGAGAGTGCCAAGGCCGTGGGCACTCAGCATCAATTTGCCATGTCAACCTCAGCAGGGTATAAGGACACAGAGTCCACCATTTTCTCCAGGGGAACGGATCAATGCCATCTGGAGACCATTTGTAATTCTGAGTGATCTCCAGCCCCCACCTGGAGATTGGCAGCAGTGGTTCCCATGAGGGAATGGCTGGTTTGGAGGGCAGAGTCTATGGCATTGAACCTGTTTGAGGCCCTACTCCTCCTCAAACCTCACCCTCTCCAGGCTTCATCTCTCAAATCTCCAGGATTTTCCCACCTGGAGTTGGCAACCCTATCTCCTTCACAGCCAAGCATCAACCTACCTTCATTTCCCCCTCACTGATCAGCTGTCCATCTCCCCCCACCAGAAGCTCCCACCATGCTCTGAAGCCCTGACTGCCACATAACTTTGGTTGTCATAGGGGGGCCAACCCAGCAGGGTATAAGGACACAGAGTCCACCATTTTCTCCAAGGGAACTGAACAATGCCATCTGGAGACCATTTGGACTTCTGAGTGATCTCCAACTCTCAGTTAGATTTTGGCAACAGTGGTTCCCCATGAGGGAATGGCTGGTTTGGAGGGCAGAGTCTATGGCATTGTACCTCTCTGAGGTCCCATCGCTCCTCAAACCTCACCCTTTCCAGGCTCCATCCCTCAAATCTCCAGGAATTTTCCACCTGGCATTGGCAACCCTATCTCTTTCCCAGCCAAGCATAAACCTACTTTCATTTCCCCCTCACTGATCAGCTGTCCATCCCCCCCACCTGCAGCCTCTACCTGGAGTTGGCAACCCTATCTCCTTCCCAGCCAAGCATCAATGTACCTTCATTTCCCCCTCACTGTTCAGCTTTCCATCTCTCCCCCCCACCTGCAGTCTCTACTGTGCTCTGAAGCCTTGGCTGTCATGGGGGGAGGGGCCAAGGACACAATGAGTTTTCTCCCAAGGCCAAAATAGGTGTGGAAAGGGCCTTTTACTGACAGAAACCAAGCTTGGTTGACCAGCAGCAGCCACTGAGGGGAAAGTAGGCTTCCCAGCTCTGAGTAGGGAAATACCTGGAGATTTGGGGGGTGGGTCCTGTGGAGGGCAGCATTGGGGGGGGCAGAAGGACTCAGCAGGAATTTCCAAACCTGGAGCTGGCAACCATACTCAGGACTGGGCCCAATGAGTTCCTCACAGAGGCATAGAAAGGGTTTTGTTCTTTTGTCTATTTACTGGCAGAACCAAGCTTGGTTGCCTACCAACAGCCACTGAGGGAGAAGTTAGAATGGTTTGGCCGGTGGCCTCTATGGCATTCTATTCAGCTGAGGCCTCCCCTCTCCCCTCCCCAAACTCTGGCTTCCTTAAACTGGCCTCCTTACCTGGAGCTGGCAACCCTATGTGTTTCCTCACAACAGCCACTGATGGAAACCTTTGTCCCAGACAGGAGCTAAGCGAGAGAACTGTGTTCGTCAGGAGACAGAGTACTCCTGACACAGAGCACAGTGGCTGAAAGGGGATTGGGCAGGGAAGAGGAGCACACCCCGCCAATTGGTCGCCCGTAGTCTTGACTGGCAGCCAACGGGCCAATGGCTGAGGGAGCGTATGCAATCTCACCACCCTATAGCCACCACCATTCAGCAATTATATATGAGAGATGGGACCCCAGCCTTTCACTATATTGAACAGCAAAGTCACTATATTGAACAGCAAAGTCAGCGTATGCAATCTCACCACCCTATAGCCACCACCATTCAGCAATTATATATGAGAGATGGGACCCCAGCCTTTCACTATATTGAACAGCAAAGTCACTATATTGAACAGCAAAGTCAGCGTATGCAATCTCACCACCCTATAGCCACCACCATTCAGCAATTATATATGAGAGATGGGACCCCAGCCTTTCACTATATTGAACAGCAAAGTCACTGCCCCCTATTATGACAAGAGCAGCAAAATTAGGCCATCCATAGATGAGATGTTTCTGTATCCCAAGGACACAGCAGGAAAATATGACCTTGTAAATGAGCAGAAAGGAAAAAGTGAAGACCGTGACAAACAGTGTGATGAAGACTTGATCAGCTGAGCTGTTTGATACAGTGTCATCAAAATAAAGGAATTGCTGCAGTTAGTTCACAAATTTACAGAAAAATGACAGAAATTTTCATGATGTTTAAATCCCAAAATTCTTCTTTTAATCAACAGGTCAGAAGATGGACGAACATCCCGAGTTTCCAGAGTTCGTTTCGAGGTCTTTATCAAAATTCCTATTTGAAACAAACAATATTCATAATAGGAAACAGGAATCCCGACCTCAACAAGTTATAAGCTATCAATAAATATTATTTTTATACATACTGTTTTGCTGTGTTTTTCAAACAATCCAATATAAGGAATCTCAAATTCTATAAGAATAGTAATAATAACATTACAGTCAGTACCACTTACAAAAATATTTTAAAAGGCTAAAGAATAGCTCTTAATTACATAGGCATATATCTTACCAGAATGGCTACAAATAGCTCTCGTGTTAACCACTAGTTCCTTTTCCACGGACAACGTCTTAGCCATTAAAGATGAACAAGTGTTTAAATATACAAATGTCAAATCACATGACTTCAAAATGATGAAGGCCAACTTATCAAGTACAGATCACATTTCCACGTTGTCCGTGGAAAAGGAACTAGTGGTTAACACGAGAGCTATTTGTAGCCATTCTGGTAAGATATATGCCTATGTAATTAAGAGCTATTCTTTAGCCTTTTAAAATATTTTTGTAAGTGGTACTGACTGTAATGTTATTATTATTATTTTTATAGAATTTGAGATTCCTTATATTGGATTGTTTGAAAAACACAACAAAACAGTATGTATAAAAATAATATTTATTGATAGCTTATAACTTGTTGAGGTCGGGATTCCTGTTTCCTATTATGAATATTGTTTGTTTCAAATAGGAATTTTGATAAAGACCTCGAAACGAACTCTGGAAACTCGAGATGTTTGTCCATCTTCTGACCTGTTGATTAAAAGAAGAATTTTGGGATTTAAACATCATGAAAATTTCTGTCATTTTTCTGTAAATTTGTGAACTAACTGCAGCAATTCCTTTATTTTGGTGCTTTCTGATTGCTGTGCCCTTGGTTGCATTGATACAGTGTCATTACTGTTCACTTCTGGATTTAAAATGTATGATCAGACAGCAACACCTGTCTCCTATTCCCCAATCATCAGCACCCCATTCTCACCAGTCTTCGAATTGGAGTTATTTGACACCAGGGAAAGTCCGGTCCTTCCTGGTGTCAGCAGTCTCACCTCGCATCTCCAGAAGTCTGATCAATCCATTGAGCTCTCAAGCCATTTGGAAAGTCTAAATTCTCCCTTCCAGTTTGGGGCTATTTTTTAAATCAGTTAGTGAGGTGCGCATAATTGCATATTTACACCATGGCTATGAAGCACCGGATATGCATTTATGTTTTACAGACACCCCCCCCAAAGAGCTTCTCAAAACTGTGTTTTTCTTTAGAAAACTTATTCCAAAGCAGTTTCAAAAACACTTTCCCCACACTGCACTATATATCCCAGCAGTCTCCTCCAGCAATCTCATTGGCCACCGGCCGCTACCATCCTGACAGGAGTTTGAAGTGCTGCTTCCCATAAGCGCTTATGTCCATGCTCAAAAGACAAATCATTTTTTAAAAGCTGCCCAACCACCCTACTCTGTGGCTGCCATGTCTGATTGCTCAGGAGTGAGCATGCTCTGAAGCGGGTTAGGGGTAAGATGTCTGATCAAAACTCTACATTAATTAGAGGTAGGGCTGGACCGTGCTAAGCCTTTTGTCTGACTGCAGCCTTGGGCTTCATTTCTGACTATTGATTCCCAAGAACAGGATTTGGGGGGACATTTTGGGCTGCAGTGGAAGGCTGGAAAATTGGACTTCATGGGTAGAAGCCTCTTGGGCCTATAGAAGTGTGGTTTGGCTTCAGCCCTAATATACTCCAGGAACCTGGAACGCTGAAAGCAGCAGAGTGCCAGTGAAATAAAGGGAGGGAGAAATAAGCCTGCTCAATTCCCATGGAAAGTCCAATTTATTTAAGTGAAATTCACTGCCATATTTAAATCCCAGCCTTCTAGTTGGATCATCCTGACATTAGACTACACTGCACTATTCAACAGAAAATGTCTATGTATTAGTCCATTGCAAAAACCCACAGTAGCAAAACAAAACATTACATTGACATGAAACATCATGCAGACAGAGGTTGTATGCCCTCAACTTCTGCCTTCGCTACACAAAAATAATTTCATCATTTTCCTTGGTTCCACCCCTCTAGAGACCAGTGGTAAAAAGCAACAAAGCAGACTTTTGTTTTTGCAATCAAGGAAGCTGGCGATGCAACAATACATTGTAAAAGTAAAATGGAAGTGAAGTAAGCTGAGATGGATAGCAGCTAGCAATGAAAATAGGCAGGGAAGACAGAAGGAATATTAGAACACAAAGAGAGCTGAGTGTCAGTCTATACTGGGCCTTGAGAAAGACAAGAAGTACGTACAGTCTTTACAAGCTAAAATGTCAGCAGTGTCTCTCTTAATGTTTCTGTAGATCAAACAATACTTAGATGCCTTAAGGTAAGTGTTGACTGAATATTCTGCATCTGGTTGAGAGGACTGTTCAAGTAGCTCTTTTTTCGTTGTTTTCTTAACCTTTTATTCACTGAACAGCTGTATAGCTTTAGCAAGCAAGTCCTTCTTTTGAATGATCTCCACAAGAAACACCTGGAAAGACAAATATAGTGCAACAGACCCTGAACTCCATAGGAGTAACCTGGCTTAAGGGCAGGTACACTGGCTCTAGGGTTATGTGGATCTCAGCCTAAGCCTCCTTTGGTTTTAGGAATGAGTGTTTCCCTCAGGAAACATTTGTTGTACCATTAGAAGAAACAAGTGACACCATTATTGTATCAGTCACTGTGTAGCAGTTGTCAAAATGAAAGGTGAGATGGACTACAGAAGTAGGAACAGTTTATACATGTGGTTTGATTGGGCCAGAACTTCAGAACAACTGCTCACCCACAATAATCTATATATCTAATAGCCAAGGGTCCCCTCTCGGTGCAGATACTTATTTCCACAGACTGGGACCGCATGGATGAAAAAAGAGATTATCCTGCACACTTGAGTTACTTCCCAGGTGTCCAGAAAAATCTAAAAACTTTAAAATATAGGAGTTAAAAAACAGCCAAAACATAAAACAGACTTCACTGCGGCTGCATAGAGAACAGACTTACCAGGGCAGAGGGGGAGGAGCGTTCTCTCCCGGTCCTTCTCTCTCTTGCTGTTCTGATAGCATTGAGTCCTCCCCATGGCCATGCCCCCTCCACCGAACCTTCAAGCCTCCAACAGACAACTTTGTGATTTAAAGCAAACTGCAGCAGCTCTCAGCTCTCTTCACTGTGCCCGGGCAGCTCCTTCCACTTTGCAAGAAGGAAGCGCACATGCACACACACACACCCAGGAGGAAACTGGAGCAGGCAAGAGAAGTTCCCAGTGCCTCCACTCTTCCTCTTCCCCCACCTCCTCCCAGCTAATTAAGTTTTAGGTTTACTGATAGAAGGGGGGGGGAACAGAGTGGGCAGGGAGGAAAACCTTTTTTTCTTCTGCGAATGCAAGAGTGTGAGTGTGTGCCAAACGTCCTTCTCAGATACTAGATGCTAGAGCCAGCAAGCTTTTCCATCACCCTTTGCAACGAAGTCTGGAACAGAAGGATTTTGCCCAGAGGTGGGTCAACTTGGCCAGTTCTTTCCCTGCATTGGAATGCCACTAGAGTGGGAATGGCAGAGGCTTCAAATGTAGCTCCCACCCCCCCCAGCGACGCTGCTCTTTGATGCCTCGTCCTGACCAAAGTGGTATTGCGTAAATCAGCTTTAATGTTGAGTTACAGTAGTTATTAAATAGTAGTTATGCTATTAAAACTGCAGAGCTTTGATAACAATGATTACTTTTAAACTGTGGTGTTTCTCTGGACTACAGCCACCAGTGTTCCCTCTAAGCTGAGTTAGTGTGAGCTAGCTACAGCTTTTTAGCCTCCAGCTCACAGATTTTTGTCCTAGCTCAGGGAGTCACAACACATTATGCAACATTTTGATGTGGGTCCCCTCTTGTACAACATCTAATTTGAACATGTGCACTGGTACCAGAGTCTGCAATAAACCCAGATGCCAACTTTGCTGCCATATACACCCTGACAACGCAGTCACTGGACCTCACAACATCAACTACACCATCTCAGGCTCATTCACTTGCTCATCTTTTAACATTGTATATGCCATTAAATGCCAACAATGCCCTTCAGTTCTCCACATAGGGCAAACAGGGCAAATCCTATGCCAAAGGATAAATGGGCACAAATCTGACATCAAGAATCACAAAATTGAGAAACCTGTAGGAGAACATTTCAACCTCCCAGGGCATTCAGTGGGGGACCTCAAAGTAACTGTTTTATTGCAGAGGAATTTCAGAAACAGACTGGAACAGGAGACAAGTTATTACAATGCTCAGGACAATGAAACCCCCAGGGTTTAACAGAGTTATCGCCCTCTCTCTACCTATATGCAAGGCTCTCTAGGAAGTCTGTTTCAATGTATCTGAGGACATGTACATGCACATGAAAGCTTATACCCAGATTAAACTTTGTTGGTCTTAAAGGTGCTACTGGACTCAAACTTTGTTCTGTTGCTTCAGACCAACACAGCTACATACCTGAATCCATTCCCAAAAGCAGTGTTATTCATTTGAATGCAGGTAGATAATACTGCCCCCCAGTTTTCTATTGTAGGTCTGACTCCTGAATAAGAGGAAAATGAACGACATGGGCATGACCGAGAGGATTTATTTATTTACAATATTTATATGCCACTTTTCTCCTGGAACACAAGATGTCAAGTGGCTTCCAAACTTTAAAGTCATAAAGAATCTAAAATAAGACTATAATCATTTAAACTGAATTATGCATAACTAGGATCTCGGATAGTTTTGTTTTTGTTTTTTATTGAATAAAAGTAGTGGCAGAGGGGAAAGGGTAATAATTTGGATTGGTGACATGATGCTGGGGGGCAGACAGTTAATCCTCCCCCACTCTAGTTTCCTGATATAAATCACACAAATACACCAGAGCTGTCGTATCCCCCATGCACCAATTTCTTTTTTTTAAGATAGCTTTACTTTCAATTAATGCCATTGGTTACAAAAAGGACATGAACAAGAATGTCTAACAATGACTGACCAATAAAGAAATGAAAAGGAATACAATAAAAATAAAATGCAATCATTTCCCCTAAAATGCCTGCCTCTTTAATAGTGATTTAGAGAGAAAGGGAAGAGATAGTGACCAAATTAGTTTCCTTTCTGTGCTAGTTCAACCCAGGCCTCTTGAAGCCATTTCTTTCCTCTCCAGCTTGGTGAAGGGTTAAACATTGAAAGCTCCCCCCAAAAAAACTTTAGAGCTGCTGTCCTAGAATTTGTAACTTTCTAAGCAAGCATCTTAACAGAAAAAACCCTCCTTATATATATCATAACCCACCCCCAACCAGGTGGAAAATTCTGGTCAGATGAGTTTCAAGTAATTCATTTATGATGTTACTTTTCCCCCTCCCCCATTTATAGGATCCCTGCCGCCTTGTTGGCTACTGCCACCAACACATCAATAGCTATACTATACAGACAAGTGAAACAGGGACTGGAGAAACTTGTTTTTCAGCTTTTGTCTGAAGACTCCTTTAAATTAGCCTCTGTTCAGTGGTAGAGTGTAAATTAAGCATTTATCTTCCCAAATTGCAATTTGTACAAATTACCCCAGTCTTATTCGGTGCCACTTACCCTTCCATGCTATCCACAACACTTCCTCCCAACCTCAAGCCCATTTTAGGAAATGGGACCAATTGATTGGGGTCTCGCACATAGAGAGAGCCACAGCAACACTGACAAGGTGCCATGTTTGAAATAATGATCCTTTCCCTTCTGAGCTGGTAAAACAAGTCATTGAAAACACAAGTGGTATCAGTGCTTAGGTCTGCTCTGTATATTCCATTTACTAGACTTCAGTGGAAGGATCTGCAGTGATTGTCCTTCTGTTTGACTGGCAAGGGCAATCACTGTGCAGCCCATCAACTCCTTTCCTCCTCCTGTCCTCCACACCACCAGTCAGACCAATAGAAGAGAGAGAAGAAGAAATCAGATTTATACCCCACCCTTCACTACCCTAAGGAGTCTCAGAGCAGCTTACAATCCCTTTCCTTTCCTCTCCCCACAACAGACACCCTGTGAGGTAGGTGGGGCTGAGAGAGCTCTTTTGAGAACTGCCTTCACAAGAACACCTCTGAAAGAACTTGTAACTGACCCAAGGTTACACCAGCAGCTGCTGTGGAGAAGTGGGGAATCAAACCTGGTTCTCCCAAATTAGAATCCATGCTCTTAACCACTACACCAAAGAAGCTTGGCTAATAGCCTGGCTAGAGTACAAGGTGGTGACAATAGCAGCAATGAATATGTACTGGCACATCTCAGGGTTCCAATAGGCAGTGTTACCAATTTTTTCCCCAGGCCCACAAGCATAAAGCAATGGCAAGATCCCATTACCATGAGTGTTGTACTTTGCAAACGAATCCATTTTTTCAATCAATTCTTGAGGCATAAAATATTACCATGTGGCTATATTAAATTCTTATATCAAATATCCATGTTTTTAAAATTCTATATACATATCTGGGGGTTTTCTAATTGGGAAAATATTAAACTGACCCAGCGGGCTATAGAGGAAGGGGAAGGGGACCAAGGTTCAAGTGCAGATCGAAGCCAGGGCCTCTCAGAATCTTAAAGAGAGCCTGCCCAGCCAGCATAGCTTCTCATTACTTCCTGGTCTTGACCACTATCCCCATAAACCCATCAGATGTGCACTGAATCCCACAGAGTGTGCTGTTGCATCACACCTTATCTACTCCGCCCTTCTCCTTCTAGTTAATCTTAGCTCTCCTATGTAAATAGGGGACAGGAGGCAGAGACAAGTGGCACGAGGCTGCATTACACTACTAGTGACTCATTATCTTTTTTGCTCATTGCCCTGAAAATGGTGGCTGATGAAACTGAGTGCTGCCCTCCACATTATGGACCCAAGTCTGTTTCTGTTTGTTCCTTTGAACTGGCAAATATCTCACTTGAACAGCCTGAGATTCTTACCCTAGTCAACTCCATTATTTGACTATAGATGCCAATAAATGTTTCTGTTGCTTTGGTCTGAACTAAGCAAGACAGTCATAGTATTGCATTAAGAAGTCCTGTTACATTCTGAGCTGTTCCAGAGAAATAAGCACGGTAAGATTTGTTACTCCTTTACCTCTAGAGACAATCACTTCAGATCTAGTCGGTATATTGGCAGACTTCGAGATGCTCTGGATACTAGTGACTGGATGGTATGCATCCTTTAAATTAAAGAACATTGGTTGACAAGTGTTGGATATTAAGCAGAGTAAATATAAGTGCAGTGGAATAATGCATCACAGACACATGTGTGATTAGCTTCTAAGAAAAAGTTTACTACAAAAATTGGGAAAGGGTTACATGGAAAGAAAACAACAACACTCTAACTCATCTTTCTAGTTCTGATATACTCCATCTTGTTTCTTTGTCCCTCTGTGACCCTAAGAAGAAAGAAATGGAAATTTCCTCTCAAAGCTCCACCCCTTGTGTACATGCAGAATAGCATGAATTATCTCCAACATGTTAATTAGCCAATAGCCAATCGTAAGGTCACCTCATTAAAAATAAAACCTCCCCCTTTTGGGTGGGAAGATTGTACTCTGCAGCAAATTGATTCTGTGCTAAATTTGCTATCATTAGCTTACAGAAACTTCAGCTTAGCCCTTTCATGACTGAAGGGATGACACTTGTAAAACCCAAACCTTATGTTACCTATCACAGACTTTATAGCTTAGTATTTGCTAAGGCCAGGAGAAGACCATTATGATTGCTTCCAACACCGGCATTTTTAGAAGGGTTATTAAATGTTGTAATGAACTCTAAATCCACTAAAAAGAGATGTCCTAGCACAGAAGAAATATCCAGCAGAAAAACAGCTGTAGATTTCAAGAGAAAGCAGAATACGCAACTTCCTAAGGATTGCTTGCTATACAATATTTACATGGCATATGCCTTGTTTCCCATCATACATCCTTCTCAACAGAGAAAAATCAAACTGACATATAATCACAACAGAGCACCATCTGCTGCAGAAAACTGGATGCCATTTTACAGATAAGAGATATGTTCATTCCATTCAGCTAATTCCATTTTACTTTAAAGAGCATTTTCATTTTCTAAAGATACATCATTTCTCAGCCTATTTTAAAGACAAGCACTTTTCTACAAAATTGTCTGAAAACAGCATAGATAACCTGATTAACAACGTAGCCAAAATGCACAGACAGCCAAATTTCAATCAGTGGATGTAGGAATGGTCTAGGTATGATGCTGTAAGAAGCCCGGTTTTGGTCAGTGATTCTGAAATAATTAAGATCAATGCTGGTGGACTGTAGAAGCCTGGGGAATGTGCTGATAAATTACCAAAAGGAGGTGCACAAAAGGTTTGCAACAATGTGGTACAAGAAATTATGAGAATATGAGTTCTGGGTCATAAGTGGGTCATGTGAAGGTTCAAAAAAAGAATGGAAAAAATTGGGGATAAAGTGTGGGTTTGGGTTTCTTCCCCAAGACCTCCCCACCCCCAATATTTCTCCTGTGAAACAGTTTCTCTTTTAGAATGAGTGAAATGCTTTTAAAGACAAGGTGGGTATGCTGTAGACACAGACAGCTCTTAAATACAAAATGCATTTCTTTGTCTGGAAGGATACCTAAACTTTATGAGGGGAGCATACAGAGCTTTCGTCGCTTTTCAACTTCTGTTGTCCTTTCGATCTAACTTACAATTGACCTTTTCACCTCTCCCTCAAACCACTGTGACACCTATACCCACAGATTGGGTAACAAGTAGCTTTATTGCCATACTTTGGGGGGGGGGGGATCACAAAGATCACAAACTGCACCAAAGCCCCAGAGGAAAACTGAAAGTTCCAGTCAGAACTGAGCTCACTTTAACCAAATGCCAAAATTAAGGTCTGTGTGCTCAGATAACATAGGCTGCATCAGCTTGCAGTTTTCTCTCACTGGGTATATTGGCAATTTTACTTATAGAAAACTGAGGCATTTATAACTTTAAAATTCCATAGGTATGTCAAATGCTATGATTTTATATGCTAAGGCCCTGTTCATACGAGGCGTTTTGGGCCGGGAGTGGGCCGGATTGGAAGCGCAGCAAACGGGCGCGATCCCACGTCAACATCTGGCTGGCGTTGCGCTCCCGTCTCCGATCCGGCGCTTCCCCCGATGAAGCGCTTCAAAACTGAACCACCTACCTAGGTGGTTCATCCGTTTGGGCCGCATCAACGCTGGCCGTGGGATCGGCGGCGCGTCTTGCCGCCGGTGCATCTCCGGCCCCCAGCCGAACTACGCATGCATGAGCATGCGCAGTTCGGCATCCTCCCCCTCCCGAGCGTCCCTTCCTCCCCGGCATCTGATCACGCTGGGGAGCAATGGCGCGCAGTGCATGGGATCTATGGGATCCCGCCCACGCGTCTCTTTTTTGCTGCGGCTCTATTTAGCCGCGCTTTGCCAGGTGTTTTCCCTGCTGTGTGGCAGGGGCCTAAGTAAGTTATAAACAATGCCTTTTATGTTGTTAAAGCAGTAAGAATAGTTTAGGTTTGATAGGACAATATATTTAAATTTCCCCAAATGTCTGGGTTCTTTCTAGGAGAAAAAAACTTTTCCCCCTGTGGCTTCAAAATTTCTGGAAATTTTTACATCTCTAATAATAACGTAAGACACATAGGCACGAGCTATAGTGTTGTGAGCTTCCTCGTTCATTTCAGTAGAGGAGACATTTACACAGGGGATGGGGGTTACATTTGCAGAGAAATCCAAGTGAATGGAAAATGTGCAACAAAACCATTGTTCCTGAACTGTGTGTAGGACCAGGTATAACTTATTTTGGTGAACAGCTTCCTAGGTTCCCAATGGAGTTTCTTGTTAATGATATTAAAACTGGGGATGCTTTCACAAGCACACATCCAGTATAAATGTTCATTTGAATGTTATTTAGTATGATATGAAGGGCTTCCCCCACCCAACCTTTTGTATCTTGCTCCTGATACTGTAGTAAAAAGGTAAAGGTTCCCTTGCTTGAAAGCCAGTCGAATCCGGCTCTAGGGTTGCGGTGCTCATCTCCATTTCAAAGCCGAAGAGCCAGCGCTGTCCGAAGACGTTTCCGTGGTCATGTGGCCGGCATGACTAAACACCAAGGCGCACGGAACACTGTTACCCTCCCACCAAAGTGGTATCTATTTATCTACTTGCAATTTCTTGCTTTCGAACTGCTAGGTTGGCAGGAGATGGAACTAGAGATGGGAGCTCACTCCATCCTGAGCTTGCTAAAAGTGTGGTTGCCAGTACAGATAAGGACTAAGTGGGTTAAAAAGGTAAAGGTAAAGGTTCCCTTGCTCGAAAGCCAGTCGAATCCGATTCTAGGGTTGCAGTGCTCATCTCCATTTCAAAGCCGAAGAGCCAGCGCTGTCCGAAGACGTTTCCGTGGTCATGTGGCCGGCATGACTAAACACCAAGGCACACGGAACGCTGTTACCTTCCCACTGAAGTGGTACCTATTTATCTACTTGCAATTTCTTGCTTTCGAACTGCTAGGTTGGCAGGAGCTGGAACTAAAGATGGGAACTCACTCCATCATGCGGCACCCGGGTCTTGAACTGCTGAACTACTAACCTTCCACAGCCTGCAGTTCAGTCTCTTAACCACTTGAGCCACCGCAGCTCCTTGGGTTAATAGGCGCTAAATATTGGTTCCATTTAAACAACTCCTTTCACTTTTAGCAGAACGAAGCATTCAGATTAATTAGTGTAATGTATCCAGGCACAATTACTGCAAATTCAGAGCTGGTCCTACCTTTAGATAAGTGAGATGGCACACCTCAAGGAGAAGATCTTGGCATGTCCATAAAGGGCAGTAAATTGTTGATCCTCTAAATTCTACTTTACTGCTATGGGAATTATTTGAATTTTTATACCGCAGATACCAAATAGCTCGGATTTTCTGTTTGAAGTACAAGAGGAGGGGAATAAAGCCTTTTAGGATAACATTTTTGAAGGGGGCAATCAATGTATTCAATTACATTGAATACACTGCATTATGTATATCAGACAATACATAGAACAAATGTTACGTTTTTATAAAAAAAATAGTGTTATTGCTTATTTCAAAGTACGGTGTTTAAACATGTGCTCATATATGCCTCCATAAATCTGCTGCTAAAATTCCTTTCCTATGTCTCCCCATTGCCAGGAATTTGCTCTCTACTATGCCTTGCAAACTTCAAATAAGAAAATAAAATCCGACATCATATAAGAAACCATATCTTATTGAACTGACTTTGAACATACCTGAAAGCGTTTTCTTGCTCCCAGATTTTTATCTGATATGGTCCAATGAACTCAAGCACAGTGGAACCTGACCCTGACATGGTCTTCTTTACCTTAAGGTGATAACACAGGAACTGCTCTGGCTCAACTTTGACATCATCCTCAATGTTTATATTAAAAAAGAAAAGAAGCAGAAATATTTTTTAAAAAAAAAAATCCATCATCATCACCATTTCTGACCTGAAGCTGATAGATCGTCACAGACGATGTTTTGACCTGAGGCTTTCTGGTAAAACCTTCAGATATATTTCTTGGTTGCACTGCTTAAAATTAAAATAATACTTGTCAATAAAGCAAGAGTCAGCCTGATCCTTACCATTTTTACTCTAAAATAAGTCCCATTGCCTTCAAGTGGGACTTGCTTCCAAGAAAGGTTGTTAATGATTACCATCTTCTTTTGTTACAAACAATAAATATTTTCAACATTAAGTAGGAAATGGGCTACAGTCTAGCATTAAGTACTTAATCTAATTAACTTCAGTAACATTAAAGAAACCTTACTACATCAGCCTTGGTTTCCCCCCCCATCAGTATTTATGGATTGTTCTTAACTGACTATCTAAATGAAATTGTTAGTATAAATTGACATATTTACAAGTAGAGCTTTAAAAATAATAAAATATGATTGCATCTGATTGAACCTTTGGCAAATTTCCATGCTACTTATTTTACAAGTTCAAAATACAAGTCTGAACAAAACTGTGTTTAAAAAGAAACAGCTTTCCCATGGGGCAGTGGTAGTGGGGGGGTCTAACTTTGGCCAGCTGAGCACCGCAATTAGCATCTTGCCCAAAGGCAATGTTTAATCTATGTTTAATGGAACAGATTGCAGCCATCTTTTTATTTAAGAATAATAGGAGCATCGCCAGGGCTTACTGCGCACTTCACTAATGAGCTTCGCAAAGGTGCACCAAACCATCTCTGGCCTCAGCAAAAAGCTTTTCAACTGTCCACCATTTATATAGTTGATTCCTCAGTGAAATCCAGAAGTTCAAATTGCCATGTTTCTAGGCAATTTGGGACATTTTTCTACTGGGAATTATTTATAAGTAACTAGGCTTAGGATCAGAACTCCTTGACCCTTGATGCTCTGTCCTACATAAATCTCACTAATGTGTACATCATCACATGTGAAGAGCACATCATCACATGTGCACATAGAGCACACCTTTTTATCCATGTGCTGGCAAGCCTCAGCTGGTTCATAACATAGCTGCTTTATATGGAGTCAGACCACTGGTCAAGCAAGGTGGCTAGTCAAGGAGCTCTAGGCAATCATCTTAGATGTTCCAGGCCCCATGGAGTCAAACCTGCTAAGAGTCATCCATAAAATTGCTGTGTACCTTCAAACCATTCTTTGGACCACACAAAGCAAAGAAAGGCATGTGTTCTATATCAACAATGCATAGAACATCTGTATATATCTATCACATGCTATGTTGTTGTAGTCTGAAAGTTCATTCTTCAGTCATGAATAAGTTAACTTGCTTATGTATGCAAGCTAATGTTAGTTATTTAGCTTAGGAACCAATTAGATCTTACACTTCTTTCCTGCCAGAGATAAGGTGACGATATTCCTAATGAAGATGTACAATGTCTGTTGGCTGATCAGTTTTATTGGGGTGCTAGATGGTTTTGGTCATGTAAATAGGAAACGGGGGAGGGCTTTGGAAACTTTCTCTTATCTTTGTTCTCCCTCACACAGTAAACATGGACCTTAGAACTAGTCAGACAGGATGTTTGTTATCTTACTTCCAAATGTAACTCTTTTTCTCTTTTATATAGGAAATCCTTTTTCTTAAGCTAATACACACTTGTACTGCCTTCCAACATATGTCCTCTATGGAACGTATATCCTTGTAACATCAAAAATGGCCCTAGATTAGTCATGTGCAGTCATTCATTTTATCAAATGGACCAGCTATGGAATTTTTTATTTGAGGCTTATCAGCAAGTCACTGACTCATGCCTATATGATTCTTGCTTCACTTAAGTAGACCTTCAGCCCATGGTCTGAGAATTGCAAGCCTGCCCCCCACCAGTTTGCTCGTATGTCTATGACAGAACATAAAAGAGATTCCTAATCAACTGTCAAGGAGACAGTCACTCTACACAGTCCCTTACTGATTCTGCAACACCAGTGTACAGTGGGGAAGAACAAGGAGCATGTTGCAAGACATAGCCAGGAAGAGCTGCCACCAGTGTTGGTCCAAATGAAAGTGTGGAGCCCACAGACATGAGGAGGATTAGACACAATCCAGAATCTTAAAATGAGGTCAACCTGGTACCTGGTAACCCCTGTTAGCCAACTGTCCCTTGCTTAATCCTAGACAGCTTCGGAAGGGGACAGTTCCACAAAGCACCATCATATGCATGTTGATCTACAATTAAGTTCCACCGTGTTCAGTTACATTCAATATTGCAGCCTTAGAAATCTAAGAGCTGGTTGGCGTGATTTGCCTAGGGAGCCTTGTGGTTTCATATGGGAAGTCTTTACCTGAGAAATTATCAGAAGTGGCTAAAGAGAGCTCATCAGCTTTAACTGAAGCAGCTAGCTGGGCAGAGGTGCCACATTTCAAAACATAGAATTCGTAATTTGGTGAAGATTTCAGTTGGCGGTAATATCACTCCCAGCATGGTAAATAGACAGATGGACAGACAGATCTAGGGAGAGAAGAGGGCGTGCACACACATGCAAGTGCAATACTGATACTGAAGTGCTTCTGCTATTAGGCTGTTACAAGGATAAAGGACAGAGCCCTGTGTATTCCCATGAGCTTCTTGGGGGGGGGGGGGCCTGGTAAAAGGGTAACTATAACCAAAAAAATTATCTTAATGAGTTAACCTTTCCGCTTCCAGGCTGACCAGCCTCTTGCCTGCCTTAAACCAAATGGGCCCTCAATATGGGAAGAGAGGGAAAGCAAAGTTTGAGAAAAGGTTGCGAGTTTGCATAACTAGGGCTAGGGCTTTTTCAGTGGCGCTTCCACACTGGTGGAATGAACTCCTGGGGGACATCAGGGCCCTGTGGGACCTTTTACAGTTCCACAGGGCCTGTAAAATAGAGCTCTTCCACCAGGCCTTCAATTAGGAGCTGCCACTGACAACCATTGCAAACTGAACATACCACAGCCCTATGTAACAACGCCAGATATAGCCTCTCTCCAGCAGACCATGTATAGAAATTTCCTGCCATCTGTTTATATTTAGCACTTTATGTAATTGTTCGTATTGAAATTTTATTGTATTTATTGGTTTTATTGTATTTTAACTTGTGCAAGCCGCCTTGAGCCAGTTTGCACGGGCAAGGTGGGATACAAATTGAAGGTAAATAAATAAATAAAAATAACAAACAGTGAATCCGGTTCACAATCACTTCCGTCAAGTGCTTCCTGAAGGTGACCGCTCTTTAGGCACCACCTAGATTTTGGTCCTCCTTTCAGCCCACTCCTGAGCGCCTGCCTGATCCAGCCTCAGAGTCCCACCAGCACCTCCGGGTCATCACGGATCCCTGCCTCAGGCGCTATTGCCTTCAGTCTCGGGGGCGGGGGGCACTTCTCCCCGCGGAGGCGCTTTGCCCACCCACACCCGGCGAAGGTAGTCGCTTGGCTCAGGAAGCCTGCCCTGCCCTGCCCGCTCCCCGGGCTGCTGGCGCTGAGCCTCGGTGATCACCGCCGCTGTCCGCCAGGCCAGGCAAAGCTGGCGTCTGCGAATCAGCGTCTGGGGCCAAAGAGTTCCGTACAGGAGCTGTACAACCGCGGGACTGCAGGCGGCAGGGCGGGAAGACGCATTCGGAGCCGCAGCCCCTGCCTTTGACCACAGCCGCTGACCTCGTCACCAGTGGGGAAGCGGCAGGATCGCCGGGCGCGGAGATGCTCAGGACAAGCCCGAGACAAGCCGCGGGTCGAGTCAGCCTCTCACTCCTTCCTTTCCGAGCCTGCTTGTGGAGAAGAGAGAAAGACCCGTTCGGTCAAGATTTCTTCGGCAGCTGGCTGGTTTGTTTAGCTGGCAGCCTAGTCTTAATCATGGCGCTCAGAAGTAAGGCCCCGAATGGATTTCCTTTATCAATTTATCCATAGACTATTTAGCTTTGTCAACAGAATTGCAGATTAGAGCATTCCACTTGAAACAGGTTAGGAGAAGATCTCCACCTCCTAAGCGGGCCACTATTAATGCTGTGCATAGATAACGTGCATATTCATAGCACAGACAAAAATAATCTTTGTGTATTACCTGTGGCTCCCGAGTTTATTGTACCACGAATAAGCAGCATGTGGGCTAGGCGGTAGGTGGATCAACTGAGTGGTGATTCCATTGTAATCAAGCCAACACCAAAGGGAGAATGATCTAAAATTAGAATAGCTGGTAGCTTTAATGCCACCACTGGTTCTGCCAAACCGTTCCAAGTAAGGGGATTCTTAAAGCAGGCTATTTATCCGTGACATTTAAAAACCGCGAAAATTATTCTTGCTCTGTTTGAGCCAAATATGATAACATGGCCAAGAGAATTCAGATGTACATCCAGGCAATGCACACTTTGAGAGAGAGAGAGAGAGACGAAAGAAAGAAAGAAAGACATCATTTTGAGGGGGGACAAGAGAAGTTACACGTTGTCAAATTGGCATGGAGATTTCCATTCTCAGCCGAAAGCCATGAGTAGAAACTTCTCACCACAGGGAAACCCTGAAGCAAGTAACCAAGATGAGAAATAGTAATTGCTTTTGCCTTTTAGAAACCCAACATTTATTTAAAGCGAGTTTGTGAAAAGCTGACTATTTCCCGACTAACGAGTTGAGGGCAAAGGTTCTTTTAGAAGGCAATATAGAATATAGTATCAGAACGGCTGTGTGCGTTGCGTGTGGCGGGGAGCGAACAAGTGGAATATTTTGGAATATAACCCCATTCTAGACTTTATCCTAAGTACGTTTACAATCCTATATTCATTGTTCCACGGTCGTAAATTGCACACTCGCCATTCATTTCAAAGGCATTAACTGGCCAGCCAGTATGCGTAGCATAGCGATTCATAGCACTGCCCCTTAACAGGAAAGTTACTCTCGGCTAAGTTATTGCCAAATAAAAGCTCGCATCGATTTAAATATGGATTGAGGTTTCGATGGAGCGATCAATGTCCTTTCTCGTCATACTGGAAGCTTTAGACTCGGACCCTGGTCCATTGCTTATGATCACTGCAGGTGAAATCCTGTTTTAGCCTGCTGATGCTAAACTAGTCACAGAGATTTCAGGAATGGCAGTAATGAAACGTAGTTTGAAGAGTCGGCTGGAGAGAAAGGGCAAGTTTATCCCCCTAGATTTCCAAGTCGTTTCAACATTTCCCTGACTCCAAACTCGATCTCCAACCCGCTTGAGGAGAAGTACTAGGATTTAACCATCCCTCCGTTCTAATCTTGGCCTACTCCTTTCGAAACGTCTTCTCATAAATGTTAGGTGAGTGATTTCCAAAGGTGTGTGTTTCGGGAACTGTGGCAGGTGGAATAAACGGGAGGGTCTTTTCCACATCCTCAAAAGTGAGATGTTGGACCGGATTCCAATTCCAAGGGAGTGTGGTCAGGGTCGGAGACTAATCCAACACAAAGCAGCAAGAGCAGTTAATCTCCACTGAAAATCTATGGAAACTTCTTGGAAGTCCGTGTTACTGTGATCACACCCACTAAATAATCCACTTTCAATGCTCTTTACAACTAGATGTTGCCAGTTCACACAGTAAAATCCAGTTGGAAAATGCTCTGAAAGTGGATTATTTAGTCCGTGTGACCGTGGCCTAGGTTGTGGAATGTACTTGTCAGGGGTCCTTGAACTCATTGGTTATCTGAAGAAGGGAGCAGTGACACACGAAAGCTCATACCCTGCCTCGTATTTTGTGAGTCTTCTGGACTCTTGCTCTTTTTTAATTGTCTTGCAGAAATCAATGAGAATCAGGCCAGAGAGGAATGGTCGTCTGAGATTTCCAGATACTGCTTGGAGTTTTTCCTTTGAAGTCGCAAAATCTACAAATTGCAGGCCTACGGAGTTTCACTAGGAAGGTTGTCCCACTGGCCCAGACTAGCCTGATCTCTTCAGATCTCGGAAGCTAAACTGGATAGTCCCCGGCTAGTATTTGGACAGGAGACCACCAAAGAATTCCAGGGTCGCTATGCAGAGGAAGGCAACGGCAAACCACCTCTGAACGCCTGTTGCCCTGAAAAATCTATGGGGTCGCCGTAAATCGGCTGCTGCGACTTGACAGCATCTTTACACACACACGTCCCACTGAGTCATCTTACTACCGGGTAAATGTACGTTGCCTTCGCCTACTTTCTTGACCCTCTTCCTCTAGGCTGGTGAAACAATCCTTCGGATCGCCAGCATGAGGAGGTTAAGAGGAGCCAGCGTGGCACTGGGAGACCCTGCGTTCCAGTCCCTGCTCTGCCATGGAAGCTCTCTGGCTGATCTTGAGTCAGCCTAGACTACCTTCACGGGGCTGTTGCTATGAGGATAAAGTGGAAGAGGAGAGGACTGTGTTGAACTCCAGGACCCCACTGGGAAGAAAAGCGGTCTATAAATGTCCGAAGGAATGGACAAACAAGACCTTTCTTGATGGGGTGCTTAAGGAAGATTGGCCCTTGGTTCCATGTGCAGCGGAGGGGCTCAAAGCAAGAACCCTGTATCGTGATGTCAATTTGGTTAAACAAAGCTGGACTTACTTATGAGTAGTCCTACTGAGGATTGCGCCATGCACTCTACGGGCATAAATGTTGCTGGTATTAGAGGTTCGCTAAATGGGCCTGGCGGGATCTGGTCCATGGGGTCGCGAAGAGTCGGACTCGACTGTGCGACTGAACAACAACAAAATGGACCTCTGTTCGATGTGGGTGGGGAAGCTAAATATAGGCTGCTTCGAAACTAATCTGGACCATAAACGGCGAAGACCGGGCGGACCCGGCCCAGCCTCCCACTCATTTCGAGGTTTTGGAGCCGTGGGAACTTTTCGGCAGGCCGCTTGGAGCCAGAGTCAGAATGAGAAAGAATGAGATTGCCCATTGTACACAATGGTAACCTAAGGACATGACCTGAACATGAATGTAGCTGGTCTACAAGCCAACTGAATGAGGATGGGTCCTCACCAACAGCCAGTCTAACGGCTGATGGAAAGCCATTCTGTCCCTCGCTCCCCCTACCCACCACCATCACCATCCCCAGAAAACCAAGTTCTGTGAACGTTTCCCAGTTTGGGTAGTTTCACAGTTGCCACCAGACACCCATAGGGATTTGTAGGGAGGGATGTTTTGGAGGCAGACCCTTAATCTATGGAACTTGTCTAGTTCAGGTAGACAGGTGTTAGTCAAAGTCCCTGGGACTCAGGAAGGCTACAAGAGCAATTATTGAACATCCTGACGAGTCCAACTGCACGTCCTCCTCCATAGCAGTGAATCCGACAGCTGCTTTAGCGACCAAACGGTGCGCTCTAACGGGACTACGGTCGTGGTATTTGCACTGGAGACTTCCAAGTGGCATTGTCGCAAAGAAAAAGCTATCTAAAAGCCTTTAAGTGAACCAGGCAGAGAACAGTTTGTCAATAATTTTATTTTTTTTTATTTAAAAAAACCCCAAATCTCGACAAACTGCAGCCAAGATCAAAATACTGTATCCACTGTACATCGTTCATTATAAAACAAGCATACACTACATATGTAGCCTACGAAACAAAAGAAAAAGGATCTTTGTGAAAGTGATACAGAGCGTGCTTGTATGATTCATGCTTCAGTGTTTATTTTACATGTGCTCCTCAAAATTATGTTCTGCTATAAATAAATTTCAAATGGGATTTCTGTCGCAGCATCCAGTCCGTCCCTTCCAGGGCGCTGCTGCAGGACCCTCTGCATGCTCACTCGGAAATAAATCCCACTGACTTCAGCGGCCTTTTCTCCCCTACCAGGATGGAGAGGAAGGCTTGCCGCCTGATTCGAAAGTCAGTTGCATTTACTTTAATTACTTCCACCCTTACCCTGCTTCATTGGAAGGAGACCCGTTAAACTCCGTGGGACTGACTTCCAAGTAAATGCGTGGAGCTGTAAATGTGTTTAGGATCAGGGATGCTTTGCGGTTCAGGAGGCTTTTGTTGTTTAGACCTGATTAAGTCCTGAAGTGTGCTGGAAACGCGGAGATGCCACTCGAGATCTCCATCTGCCTGCAAAAGTGAGTCTCATCTTTCTTAACTAGAGCTCGGAGCTGGGAACAGCGAGGAGAACAAAATACTTCCCATCCACCCCCAACCTACCCGCAAGGCACAGTTGCCACCGTGGAAAGGTGCAAAGAGAGAAAACGGATCGGCTGCTGAAATGCTCAAGTCCCCGACGCTTCTCTTGGCGCGCGGGAAACCGAATCCGAGCCCTCATCCCCGTCAAGCCCCCCAGGAGCACGTGAACCGACCACAGTTTCCCCGAACTCCTTGACTTGGAGTGATTTGCACTGATTTCTCTCCATGCTCCACAAGTTGATGTAGGAGGAAGCCGATTAATTGCGAATGAAGTTTCCTTCCAAGTACGGCTGCAGTAGCCTTAACCGGCAGTTCGCGCCGCCCCTCGGCATTTGGGGCTGTACTCGGAAAGAACCCTCACTTCTCTTATCGGGGCAGGGTCCCAAGCAAGCATCCCTCCCTGACACTGCAGCCTAAATAGCGTGTTTGGAACCACACGTCATCGACCAAAGAACCAGGCCAACCCCCAGCATCCTGCGCAAAGAAGCCCCACTGAAAATGACCGTCAAGTCAGGGGCCTGGGAAGTGCTGTGCTTGAACTCCGCCTTAGAGAGACCCGCCTCCTAGGACGCTGGCATCGGACCAGTGTCCCGGGGTGCCTGGATAGGGCCTTACCAAGCAATCCAAAGAATCTTTATGGAGAAGTAGCGCCCGTCCCCCCCCCCTCCCCCGCGATTGTGTTTAAGGGAGGCTTCCTTCCCCTTAGGCAAGTGCGCGTGGGATCCTGGCTAGGCCAAGCAGAGCGACGCCTTCCTAAGTCCCTGGATACCAGTGGACCCCGAAGGGCGTCTCTCTGCTTTCCGGGGCACCTGATAGACACCCACTTTTAAGCGCTGTGGTGTACAAAGCCTTTGAAGCGTTCGGGACCTTCCCCGGGCCGCCCCGTCTGTTTGCAATCGTGTCAGAGCCCCAGAGAGAGAGAAAGAGAGAGTGAACAGCGTGGAAAGCCTTCTCACGGAGGGAGTCCCAGCAGCGCCCGCCCATCCCAGCCCCCCCACTCCCCGGGCCTCATTGTTGCTCTTTGGCCCTGCCACCCCCGCTGCTGCTGCCGCTGCCATTGTCAGTCTTTGGTTCCTGGGGCGGGTAGGCCGCGGCGGCGGCGGCTGGGTCCGGGCTGTCCTCGCCGCCGCCGCCGCCGCCACCCTTGGGCAGGCTCTGCCCGGGATGGCGGGACTTGACGTGCCGCTCGAGGTCCCGGCGCCGGACCAGCACTTTGCCGCAGAACTCGCAGCGGTAGGGGGTGTTGCCCTCGGCGTGGAGGCGGATGTGCTTGTTGAGGTTGCTGGGGTCGCCGAAGGGCCGCAGGCAGACCTTGCACTTGAGCGGCTTGTAACCGGTGTGCGTCCGCATGTGGATTTTGAGGCCGTACTTGCGCGAGTAGAGCTTGCCGCAGTAGAGGCACAGGTGGCCCGTCTTGGGCTTCCCGTTGGCCGGGCCCGACGGCGCCGGCGGGAGGCTCTCCAGGCGGCCGCGGCTCTTCTCGGCCGCCAGCTCCGACAGCTGCTGCGTGTGCATGGCGATCTCGCGGTCGATGCTGGCCAGGGAGCCCAGCTCGGCCGGGTTGAGGCCGGCGGCGGCGGCGGCCGCGGCGCCGTTGAAATACGAGACGGAGTCCGGGTACTTGAGGAGGTTGCCGAAGTGGAGCTTGAGCGGGTAGTAGGGGGCGCTGTAGAGCAGCTCGCCGTTATAGAGAGTGAAGGGCAGGAAGGGCGGCAGGGGGCACTCCCCCGAGGCGGCGGCGGCAGCGTAGGGCTTGAGGCCGTCGAAGGGCGGCGGCAGGGCGGCGGCGAAGCGCTCCAAGGGCAGGCCGACCCCGCCTGGCAGCGGAGGGTAGCGGCCGGCCGGGGGCGAGAGGCTGGCGTGCAGGCTCCGCTCCACGTGCTTGAAGGCCGACGTCTCCTCGAAGTGCGACAGCAGCGGGCGGGGCTTCGCTGGCCGAGCGGCCGGGCTTGAGGCCGCCCAGCAGCTTGCCGAAGCAGCCGCCCTTGCCCTCCTCTCGGAAGGCCGCCTCGGCAGCGCCGCCTTTGGCCAGGCCGGCAGGCTTGAAGGCCGACCTCACCCCGGGGTAGAAAGCCAGGCCGTTGCTGCCCGCCGCGCCGCTGCCCAGCAACCCCAGGAACGGGCCCCGCCCGGCCGCCACGCTCATGTCCAGGGCACGCTCCTGCTCCTCTTTGGCCGCCTTGCGACGGGGCGGCGGCGGCGAGCCGGACGACTCCCGTTTGATACTGTCCCGGGCCCCGCTGGGGCAGTGGTGGTGGGCTCGGAAAGTGGCCGGCGCCGAGGCGGGCTTCGGCGACGCGCTGAACAGCTCCGGCCCGCGGACGGGCTCCGGCCCCAGGAAGCAGCGGCCGTGGCTGAGCACGCAGTGGAAGTGGACGTGGCCCTTCAGGGTGTTGGGGTACTTGAAGGTCCGCCAGCAGTACCAGCAGATGTAGCGCTCCTCGCCTGCAAAAGACACGCAAAGCAACAGGCGTTTAGTAAGGCCCGCGAGACCTGCCCTCTCGTCTGTACTTGGGGAGCTGAAGGTGCGAGTCTGAGATGCTGGGTTTAGATCTAGCTAAGGTTGAGGCGACGGTGTGGGATTCGCTGGCCCTCATTACTGTGACCGTTGCAAGAGAGATTATGAATTCGCATTTTGCAACATTTTTTTACATGGTAGTGTGCAGGATAGTTGGCATCTCTTAATTCTGTGCTCACAGATGCCAGTGTGGATAATACTTAACTCACCCTTAGGCAAAATAAGGAAGTTAAGGGTGTTGGAATATATGCAAGAATTCCACACTTGTGCTATGAAAGAGTTAACCTGTTGTTTGTGTTTAAAGCTAGCAATAGATTAGCATGGGACCTATTAGACACCGTGTAGATTTTCCCGCTAGAGAAGTAGGAGGAGGCATTCTAATTAAAGGGGTCTAAATTTCTCTATTGGTTAAACAGTTTTATTTGGCTATTACATGCCTTTTGGTCAATTAGATAGTTTGGGAACGTTCTGTTTCTTTGTTCTAGAGAACGCAAGGTCTTTAGCCGTCATGGCCTTTAATTCAGGGGGAATTAGCTAGTCTGATTATGCTTTGTTATTTTAAATCCATGTACCCTTTTCCCCTTTGATCTCTTAATAAAGTTTGATGTTGTAGCCATTTTGAGCCAGCTTTGGTGGGGAGGGCGGGCTATAAAATACATAAATATTCTTCCAAAACAGGGTAGGACCAGGGCTCACACCGGTCGCTTCACACACATCAGCTTCCTGCCCCCCTTCCTCACATACACTGTTTAATCAGCAGTATAAGAACCCACAATCAATGGCTGTGGTCACACAAACTAAATAATCTACTTCCAGTCCACTTTCCAACTGGATTTTGCCAGTTCACACAGTAAAACCCAGTTGGAAAGTGCACTGAAAGTGGATTATTTCGTGTGTGTGACCCGCAGCCAAAGAGTGAACATTTCTATCAGGCCCATCAGATAGCCAAGCCGGCACAGTAACCCCTTGTAAATTCTCCATGATGTGATGCATAGAAGGAGATTTGGAGGTCCCAAATTCAGACCTAGTTGCAGCCACTGCGTGATGAAATTATGCACAAATGAAACCATCTTCCCTCTTTGGCCAAGTCACCGTCCCTGTCAAACTCTACCCTGTAGGCTTGTTATGAGAACAACCTGAACCTTTGTAATCGGTCCGTTGGGGACTGAATACCAGTCTAGGTTAAGGGTCTGTATCAATGCAATGCAGTCTCCTAAGAGGAGTAGTAGCCCTCCCCCCTGATTTTGTTTGATCGATCCCGTGAAGTAAACAATAAGACTAAATAGCGGCTCTCCCACCGAATCTGTGCCTTGAATTAGAGCCCGACGCAGTCCATACAGGTTTCTCAGGAACATGTATGATTTACAAGGAAATCGTTCTTCGGGGTCCGAACCTCGGCTCTGCTTTCCGGTGTCACAGCACGCTAAGGCCGAGGTGATCGTCGACAAAACATGCGCTCCTAGTCCCAGAAGCCTCTCCCTACCCCTCGCTTCCTCATTTGTCAAACAGGAGCCATCGTGACAGAAGGCCAGAAAGGAAGAACGACCGGGAAAGGACTTTAAAAACGCGACATAAGAAAACAACAAAGGGCTTTGCCCCTGTCGCGGCGAAGTTTCCCCCAGCGGATGTTTTGAGGGTTCCGTACTGGTCTCCACGTATGTTCAGCACCAGACCAACGAGGAACACTGAGGTTGTTTTCAATCACAGTTAAAAGTTTGACCAGGAAGTGGTTTGCAGTCGAGGAACTTCGCATTTTTGTTTTGAAAACAATACTCGAGATCACTTAAACCGGATCTCTGTGTTTCAGCCTTTGTTGTTATTGCTGCTGTTCGCAGTTGGGGTTAGGGTGTTAACAAACTAATTCTTCCCCCCTCCCCCCATTTCAAGGCCGGTTCTTGTACCGATTTCTTTAATCAGTGGAAGTGCGGAGCGGCAATGCAATCCTATGCACAGTTACCCCTTTTCTATTTGTTTCAATGGGTTTAGACTGGCGTAACTCTGCATAAGATTGCGCTGCGAGCTCGTTGCATCAAAGAGTTTTGTCGCACCTTAGCAAACCTAGTGGCTGGAGACTGCTTTCTCGAATTTGACAGAGTGGGCTGTGGCGAAGGCACGCTTTTACCGAAATATATTTGCCTGTCTGAAGAAGTGTGCATGCACACAAAAGCTTATACCCAGAATTAAACTTTGTTGCTCTTAAAAGTGCCACTGGACTCAAACGATGTTCTGTTGGTTCAGGCCAACAGGGCAGCCCACCTGAGTCTAGATTTGCTAGGTGTCACGATATTCTTTTGTTGTCTCCTAGAGCGACTGTGTCCGAAAAAAATTTCAGAATTAGAATGACTTTTGTGTATTCTGGGTGGAAGCCAAGTTGATGGCAAAGTAAAAATGATCTTAATAAGCTCCCTGCAGATCGAGAAATGGATCCCCCCCCCCACTCCACTTTTATGCATGTGAACAAGCGATGAGATTGGGGCTGAAGAACAGAAGTAGCAGTTTTGCGAATTAAGGAAGTGAACTGTATTTCTATGTCTTAAGCCACTCCTGCCTGCTAAGCAATGGAAGAGTAGTAGAAGGCGCCGAAGCCCTAACCCCTGAGCCGGCCTGTCCCCGGACTCCAGGAGGAGGCAAACGCGAGCAGCTGTTGCCTGAACTCCCGTGTCCGGCGGCCCATCTGTTGACGTCTGCAGAATAGGTAGCGTATGTCAGCGCGCGGCGTTGCCGAGACAAAGGCCAATCGAACGCTCGTGAGCCCCTCATTAGCGGGCCAGACAATATCCTATATATGCGGGGCCATAAGTAATGGGCCCATTCAAAAGACAATGCTCTTTGTGCCCTCCTCCTTAAACGCTTCACATTCCCTAAGGCGGAACAAACCGAAATGGCCTCCCCTTGGCTTCAAGCGGCTGCACTGCACACTCTCCCTTCTCTGCTCTTGAGAGGAAAACACACGTCGGAACGTTAAATAACCAGCACTTAAGGGACGGACTGGAGAATGAACCAGCGCTGGATCACCAAGGTCAGTAACTCAAAAGATGTGGCATTGTAAAATAGTACCTGCAAATGGCTGAGAAGCCCTCATTGGGTTCACTAAAATTAAAAATTAAAATATGAAGAAAGGACCCAGTCAAATCGGAAGGCGAAAGTCACTTTTGCTTAATTAAGTATGGGATGGCCAGAGAGATAACAACTTCAATCTCCGTTCTTCAAGCTTCAGCATCTTGTCAATATGGGGAGTTTGGGGCTGTTAAAATATAGGCTGTGATCACACATACTAAATAATTCACTTTCAATGCACTTTCCAACTGGATTTTACTGTGTGAACTGTCAAAATCCAGTTGGAAAGTGGGTGGGAACTTGTTGGGTATTACAAGTTGAAAACACTCAGTATATCTGGGGTTAAATGTTTGTTTATGTTACTCACAGGAAGTCACATGTTTTTCATGTAACCAATGTTCTTTAGCTGTAGAATACCCGGGAATCTTCTCCCTGATCTAGGAATTTGATTGGGACTAAAGTGTCAAGGTGTATTAGCATTTTATGGCTCTCTTCCCGCCTTTGTTTGGTGTTCTGAAGAAGAAGAAGAAGAAGAAGAGTAGCCATAATCTCTCTCTTCTGGTTTTGTCTTTGTAGAGTAAGAATGTAGCAGATTTTGCTCTGTTGTTATTTTCATCCCAGTTACCCTTCCCATGCTAGAATTTAGTAAAAACTTTATATTTTAATCACACATGGACTCTGAGTCTGAATTATGTTATTCCGGGACTGCTGGACTATCTTATCTCTGCTAAATACCATTTTTTCAATATCTCACTATCACCCAACAAAGGTTATGGGCCCAGATCGATTCCACTGCACCAGATAGCTAAGCAGAGTGAGCAGCCAGACTTGGAGTCAAGAAAAATCATGTGTGCTGGAGTTTTATAACACAGAATTTTATTTTAACGCGCATTGTATTTATGACATTCAGACAACATCCTGTTTTCTTCATGAACTTGTGGGACCAGACTAGCTGCCTGTGTTTCCAAGTTGGAGAAGCCTGTAGTGTTTGATCTGAGTTTGTCTTCTTCCCGTGCCGAGCGAAAGAAAGAAGAAAAGGGGGTGAGACCTGAAGACCAAGCCTGCTGTTCCTTCTGAAAAGCCAGCACTGCTGAACGGAAGCATCTTCTACAGGCTTATCCCACGCTCACAGAAGATATCCCGTTGTCCTCACCACTCTCAGGTTTCGGTAATGTATTAAAAGGAGAAATGATTATGTCTGCAACTAAGAATCTTGGTTTTTTCAATATCCCCACCTTAGACTCAAGTAATTTCTCTTGGTGGAAGAGATCAGTAAGTAATGCCCTTCAGGCTCATGGAGCTGTTTCCGTGCTCACTGAAGACCCTCCTGCAGCAGGGGCCACTCTTGAAAAGTACAGAGAGCGTGATGGGTTTGGAATGTCTTTAATTATGGAAACCGTGAATACTACAGATAATCAGGAACTGTTAGAGTGCACATCCATGAAACAAATGATGTTGAAGCTTGAACAAA
>NW_015175400.1:0-427 GCF_001447785.1 Gekko japonicus | reverse complement strand
TGCCGTCCTCTGAAGTTTGCTCAACTTCATGTTCATTGCATCTATGACACTGTCTAACCATCTCATCCTTTGCCGTCCCCGTCGTCTTTGACCTTCAATCTTTCCCAGCATCAGAGTCTTCTCCAGTGAGTGTTCCCTTCTCATTTGGTGGCCAAAGTATTTGAGCTTCAGTTTCATTATCTGGCCTTCCAGGGAACAGTCAACAAAACTGAATATGTGTTAGCATATCTGAAAGATGAAGGACATAGATGTGAAATGTCTCAGAGTGCAAATGATTTGTCTGTACTTAGCATAAAGCCTGATTATAAAAGGGAAAATGCCAAAAGAAATATAAAATGCCACAACTGTGGGAAATTCGGGCATATAGCAAGACGTAGATCAAAGACTTTACCAGAACAAAAGAGATCGCCCCACATCTTACCGCTCT
>NW_015175399.1:524034-526334 GCF_001447785.1 Gekko japonicus | reverse complement strand
CAACATTGGGTTCTTTAATGTTCTTATGTGAACTACATGAACAGGATGACATTCAGCTGGTGTTCAGCATGTTACTCTGGCTGACATATCTATATGAGCAGAATTGGAACCAAATTTCCTGGTTCCAATTCTGCTCAAATAACACTCCTCTTCGAAGGGTCACATTTTTTCCTAAAAAAAAAAGACTGCAAATATTAGCTGAGCATGGAAACTGAGAAAAGATGGGATTAATACTGAAAATATGAGAAAATATAGATAAGAACTCTTTTTTAAAAGTAACTCTTATACCTTAGACTAGCTCAATTCTCTGGGTTACAAGGTAAGAACAGTAGCTGCCTATATACAAACATTAGCACAATAGCTGCAGCAACATGTTATACTTTAATATAATTTTTGTGAGAATTTTGTGTGTGTGTGTGTGTGCGTGCACGTGTGCCTGGAAGTCATGGATGACCTCTGGTGACCCCAGTGGGACTTGGACAATTCAGAGAGGTGGCTTATTGCCTGCCTCTGCATCCCAGGCTTAGTATTCCTTGTAGGTCTCCCTTCCCTGTACTTGCCAGGGTCAGCCCTGCTTGGTTTCCGAGAACTGACAAGATCGGGCTTGCCTAGGCTATCCAGGTCAGGGCCACTTTAATATAATTTTTAATGAGACAGCATTGTGTGTATGGAGCAATGGAATGTTCAGCTGCTAGTTTGCATGATTTCATTAAATTTGGTGCAAGTGGACAGCAAGGGAGGGATTTTTTTAGCACTGCTGCACATGTAGAAATCTTCCATCGCACTAGATTTACGTTCCCTTTATGAAAATGCCTTCCTGATCAACGAGACAATGGAAGTGTGGGAGCCTTCCTCACCTTGTAAGGTCCACTAAGGGGGGGCCACAGCAGACAATACTTGAGCCCATTATGATCCATCTAGTTGTTGGTTTTATAACCCACTCTGAATGCCATGTTATGGGGGAAAGGCAGCATAAAGCATGTACTTTACCCTGCGGCTATCGGTCCTCCAGATAATATGTTAAGAACATAAGAGAAGGTTGGATCAGGCCAATGGCCCATCTAGTCCAACACTCTGTCACACAGTGGCCAAAAAATACCTGGTGCCATCAGGAGGTCCAGCAGTGGGGCCAGGACACTAGAAGCCCTCCCACTGTTGCCCCCCCCAGCACCAAAAATATTAGTACAGATGGCTTGATTATGGTTTCATGTACTGTATGCAGCACTATGCTCAGTATCCTTTAATGATTTGAAAACTACTGTTGTCTTTTCTGTTACAGTGATCCTGGTGTTCATTGAATACATCAATGAAGCTGCTGCTGCAAACTGGAAGTAATGACATGAATGTTTGTATTTGCTAACTAAATGTTTTCTGCTATGGCCAATGGCTCCCTCTATGCTATGGGGTCTTGTGAGCAAACATTCTGCTTTGTGAGCGACTGGCATGAAAGTTGTGAGCGAGTGATTTGGCTACTGCATAAATTAGTTTGCTCTGGAGCCGTCCTTCCTGAGCTAAGACAAAAATGTGTGAGCTGGAGGCTAAAAAATCGTGAGCTAGCTCATACTAACTCAGCTTAGAGGGAACACTGGCTATGACCAGCTGAGCTCTGAGCAGGAGAGAGAGCTGTGAGAGAGGTGAGTGGGTTTCTTTTACTTGCTTTCAGCTGAGAGGATTCAGCTGAGGATATTGTGTGGGAAAACTGTGTTTAGCAGTGTGTGGAAGCACTTAGAGTTCTTGCAGAGTCCTGGCTGATTGAGTGTGGGAGAGGAACGGGCATTGTTTGACTGGGATTGCCTGTAATTGAGAGGAAGTGGAAGGGGCATTGTTTTGCCTGTGATTGAGTGCCTGGGTGAATTTGAATTTGAATAGCTGCTGCCTGACCTCTGCTGGGGGAGGCCTCTATTTAAGGAAACACTGAGCCGAAGGGCGAGCTAAAGGGCTCTTAGCCTAGGGGCTCTGTAAGAAGCCCAAAAAGAGCCAGAAAGACAAGGCCCTAGGCTCTTTGTCTTTCCCGTAAAATAATTTGACTTCGATAACAAAAACCACATAAATACCAAGGGTTTAAAAGGGGGATTATATTTATTTATCTTAAAAGAATTATGAAGCCAGAATGCCAGCAGGGGGTTGGGGGCTATCCAGTGTTTTGCACAGAGTGTCACATGTATGACTATCTGCCCACTGGGCAGAAGTCTTGGGTGTGTCCTCGGTGCAAGGAGCTCCTGGTTCTTAGGGAACGTGTGTGCTCCCTTGAGGCCAAGGTGGCTGACCTGGAGAAGCAGAGACAGTCAGCTAGGCACACA